>NW_006300375.1:7496798-7502785 GCF_000327345.1 Myotis davidii | reverse complement strand
GAAGACAAAAGATCCTGGACAGAACCTGGCTACAGAACTTGGTTGGAGAACCTAGACAGAACCTGGCTGAAGAACCCGGCTACAGAACCTGGCGACTGAACATGGCTGGAGAACCTAACCCGAACCTGGCTGGAGAACCTGGCGAGAGAACATGGCCACAGAACCTGGCTGGAGATCCTAACCAGAACTTCGCTGGAGATCCTGACTAGAACTTGGCTAGAGATCCTGCCTAGGCTGCTGATCAACTAAACGCTGTCTCCGTGTCATTCCTTCTTCGCCGACTCCGTCCACACCTTTGGGGACCCCTGGACCTGCTGGGGCTGGACCCCGGCAGGTGCCCTTCACTGGGGAATTGAACCTATGAACCTTCGGTGTGCAGGCCAACACTCTAACCATTGGACAACACCAGACAGAGCAAGAGTGTGATTATTTTTATTGGCAAAAAGACACCTTGAGTCAGAAGAGAGAAAACATTAAATTGTTTTGCATTTCAAATTATGTGGTCATAAAATCTAAAGAATTTTCATGAATTAAATATGAAGATTATTTAAATGTTCATTAAAGTGTAATAATTTAAAATTTTACCAGGATTTTTTTATACCAAATGCATTTGATGATTACTTGGAAATTCATGGGATGACTAAACTCCAAGTTTTTTGTTTGTATGACAAAAATAAAACTGAGCAATACACAATGGAAAGGTTGACAATACAGGAGGGTAGAAAAATGGAGAGGAAGTTAATTTAGCCTTGTAATCCATGCAAGCACCATTTTTGAGACAGTGACAGTAAAGTTTTCTGTTTTTGTATTTTTTTAGGGGGTGAGTGGTAGGGTGGTACTGTTTGTTAGATTGCTTTATTCAGGTTTTTATAATTCAGGAAAGAAAAGCTCCTAAATGTATCACATGAAAAGACTGTACCTTTGGTTGTGTGAATCTAAAGATTAACTATTAATAATATCTAGGAAAGAGAATGATTGATTGTGGAGAGAGAATAATAGTAATGAAGAGAGGAAAAAGAAGATAGAATGAAGAAATAAGGAACTATAAACAAAAACAAATCATAGCATTATAACATGTTATCAATTAATTGTTATTGGCTATACCTGTTTCATGTTTTAAAGATAAGTCATGTAGCCCTGGCCTGTGTGGCTCAGTTGGTTGGGCATCATCTGGTGCACCAAAAGGTTGGTTTGATTCCCAGTCAGAGCACATACCAGGGTTGTTGTAGGGGGTGTGCAGGAGATAGCCAAACGAAGTTATTCTCTCACTTCAATGTTTCTCTCCTTCTCCTTTCCTCCTCTTTAATAATCAATAAAAATATTTAAAAGATAAATCATATAGCAGCCTTAGCAATATATGTTTTGTCACCATCCATTATTTAAATGACCTTATTACTTGATCTATTGAGTCGCATTATAATATTGTCTGAGAGTTAAAGGGAAATCTCCAGAAAAATCCCTTATATTTATCCCTTGTGGTGGAAGGCTTCTTTCTTTTTGGACAATAAAGCAAAAAGTTATATTAAATGTTAATATTGCTATTCTAAATTTACCTCAGGCACACCTTGGATAGAAAATTGTTTTCGATGTTTCATTCATTCATCGGTGCTGTAACAAAACTGCTAAGTCACTTGGGTTCCTACCTTCATCCTCCATTTCTTTTTTTCATTCTCTTTGCCATTACTCTTTCTCTGTCTGGGCCAGTCATTTTGAGTTTTGTTTTTGGTCTTAATTTAAAAAATAAACCTACTCTACTTTTTTGTTAGAATTTTATACACACACACACACAACACACACACACACACACACACATATCTTACTATAGAATGGTAGTTACGGGTAAAGATAGTTTTCATAGAAATTTTGTCCTTTCGGTTAGGCTAAATAAAAGATCATCACATTTCAAAAATGTATTATCCTAATTCATAGGAAATGAATTGGCTTAGGTCAATGTCTGTCAATAGTAGGTTTTTCCTTTTCATCAATTATATAGTAACTAGAGGCCTGATGCATAAAATTCATGCAAGGGGCTCAGCCCTCGCAGCCCAGGCTTCATCCGGAAGGTTGTCCAGAAGGACGTCTGGAAGGTTGTTCGGCTGTCCAGCCTAATTAGCATATTACACTTTTATTATTATAGACTTGGTGAAGCAAAATATTCAACAAGTGAGTGCCAATTAAAATGAAATGTTTCTCATTAAAGCAATAGCAAATTATAAAAAGTAACTAGAGGCCAGTTGCAAAAAATTTGTGCACTCGGGGGGGAGGAGGGTCCCTCAGCCTGGCCTGTGCCCTCTCGCAGTCTGGGACCAACTTGGGAGATAACGACCTGATGGCTTAGGCCTGCTCCTGGGTGGCAGAGGGCAGGCTCAATCCCTAGGTGCAGCCCTTGGTCGGGCTCAGAGCAGGGCTGATTGGGGAGTTTGGGTGCCACCCCCTGTCATGCACAGAGCAGGGCAGATCGGGATGTTGCGATGCCACCCTCAGTCATGCTCAGGGTAGGGCTGATTGGGGGGTTGGGGTACTGCCCCCTGTCACAATCAAGGCGGGGTCGATGGGGAGGTTGCGGCGCCACCCCCTGTCACGCACAGAGCAGGGCCAATCAGGGGCTTGGGGCGCTGCCCCCTGTCACTCACAGAGCAGGGCCCATCAGGGGGGGTGGGGCTCTGTACCCTGTCACGCACAGAGCAGAGTCGATCAGGGGGTTGGGGAGCTCCCCACTGTCACTCACAGAGTAGGGCTGACAGGGGAGTTGGGGCACCGCCCCCTGTGACACACAGAGCAGGTTTTAGAATGCTTTGACTATTAAGATCTTGTGATAAAGAGCAATCCAAAGTTTAGAAATTGATGAAAATTTGTTAATTTTATTGAATTTAAATTTTCAATCATGGTGTTCAATGAAATTGAGTCAGCAAATTGTATTAGGCATTGGCCAGAAGAATTGATATTGATCAACTGAAAATAGAAGAAGCCTAACTGGATAGATTGTTAGAGCATTTTCTAAGTGAATGTATTTCATAATAGCTCTTGCACAGGGAAGTTGTATAAGAATTTGATGGCTGCCTTTGAATACACTAAGAGGAAGCTATAAATAAGAATGACACTGAACAGAGGGGAAGAAAGTGGAGCAGACTGAGCCCTGATAATATTTCATCTCCTGTGTGGTTGGAGATCCAAGGGGTTCTACCTATTACTTCTCAATTTAAATAGTTTTTAAAATAGGTTGTTACAACCCCAGTTAGTCTATTTTCCAGAGCCCATCTGTGAAGATGTGTATGGAAATCCATTTGTCATTTTCTACCTTCAAATAAGAAGCTGCTTGTGTTGCTTGCCAATTGCATCTTTTTTTTCTGCAGGTAATATTGGAAAAGAATAAACGTGAGGTTTCACGTACTGTTTCTTAGTAGTAATTTTAAAGTACAATGAACAGCTATACTTGATAATACACCAGCTTCCCATCGCCATTGTATCTAGCTCTGCTACTTTTACAAAATGGAAATCCATATTTATGTTCTTCTAAACACTGAGCAATATGCTAAGTATTCAGAGAACTAAAGCAGTTGACTAAATGCCTCCTAGCTTCAAAGGATTCATGGTCTTTCTGAACCAATAGGAAGTAAATTAGAAAATATGAATATGGCAGTAAGAAGCTACTGAGCATCATCAGAGTAATTGTGCAATAAAAAAATGAAATAGAGACTAAAATTTTTTTTTAAAGTTTTATGTAACATTTGAAATTGTTTATGTAGAATGGATAATGACTTAATAGATGGGGTAAAAAGTACTGAGACTATTCCACACTGGGAAAGGCGTACATAAAGGAATATGCGTTAAATTAATGTGGAGCTACCGATAAACCTGTTTGTCTGAGTTGCAGTGTCCTAGAGGAGTTAGTAGTAAATCAGAGTAAATAGGGTAAATGTGAGGCTTGGGTTGGGTAGACCTTGGTTGCCAGTTTATTTGGATATTATTTTATTTATTTTTTAAGTATGTTTTTATTTTCAGGGAAGAAAGGAGAGGGAGAGAGATATAAGAAACATCAATGATGAGAAAGAATCATTGATCGGCTGCCTCCTGCACGCCCCCTACTGGGGATTGAGCCCATAACCCCGGGCATGTGCCCTTGACTGAATTCGAACCTGAGACCCTTCAGTCTGCAGGCCAACACTCTATCCACTGAACCAAACCGGCTAGGGCTGGATATTATTTTGTATGTATTGAGGAACCACTGAAGGGTTTTGGGACAAAAATGCAATGCCTATAAAACAGAGTTTTAGGAAGTTTAATCTATTGCAAATTATGGCGTCAATGGGTAGCAGCTCAAAATGAAGGACTTCAGCAGAAAGCTTAGAGAGGAAATTAAGTAAATATTTAAAACCAATGGTAATAAAAATGTAAAGAGAAGGACAAAGCCAAAAGAGAAAAATGAAAGCTAATTTAGTATTAATAAATGAGTGCTTGAATTTGGAGAGGCATATCAAAGATGAACCTTGAAATATAATCTAGGGCAGTGGTCGGCAAACTGCGGCTCTTTGGCCCCCTGAGTGTGGCTCTTCCACAAAATACCGACTTCTGCGCGTGGGCCACGAAGTTTCAGTCGCACTATATGTGCGCGCCCGCACTTGGTATTTTGTGGAAGAGCCACACTCAAGGGGCCAAAGAGCCGCATGTGGCATGCGAGCCGCAGTTTGCCGACCACTGATCTAGGGTAAAAAAATCAATCCAAGCACAAGAAATAGATATTCATAAATGTTTCAGGTAATTTTAGCAATGGAATTTTAATGCAGTGATACATGAAAATGCAGGTTAGCAAATTGTGATAATATTGGAAATTTTATGAAAATTCAAAACCTACCTCATCTTCTGGGATATAACTTAAAAGTCCTTTGGTTTTAGTCAGGGTTAGCATGAAGCTAATAAAGCTTACTTTTCAGTTTCTTACTTATTGATTCTGTTTCCAAAATATTTTACCTGTGATTTTTCTCTTCTGTACTATTCTATACTATACTATGCTATACTATACTATACTATACTATTCTGTAAATTTTCCCCACTGTAAGATATCTTCCTGTCAGATACCCTGGCCATTATTAATTTATTATTTTAATCTACTCTCTGTATATGATCACCTTATCCCTGTGCTTCAAAAGCTTTTATATGTTTCTACTTCAGTTACAGAACATGTCTATGATCCAGCATTTAATACCCTTCAGGCTTTGGTCCTAACATAAAATTCTAGGCTCTATTTGTGGGTGTTTGTGTAAACATAAATATGACACCTGCCACACATATAGCTATTAATGCAATTCTGTTGGTTTGAAGAAGCTTGTTAGGAAGTTTGTAGTCATAGAACATCAGACCAAATGTAATCCAGATAAAAACACTAAGGCTCAGAAATGTAACTTCTGTTGTACGGAATTTGCTATTGACAGAACAAGAACCAAAACCTAAGTCTAACTCATTTGGAGCTATTAGTCTCTTATGTGGCAATGCAAATATGTATATCCTATAAGTCTATAGAACGAAGGCTTCATCGTATAGGTACAGATATACTAGGCAACAGAAACACATGCTAATTATATTGATCCATTTGTTGTTTCTTGGCAACTGACAACTCTTTTTTTATTTGGCTTCCATCTAGATTCCATCTGGGAATATCGATGGTTAAAATCTTCATGGATAGCAGGTTATTTTTCTATACCTTTCATTGACTTTAAATGGAAAGTGATGTGCTTATATTATTATAACCTCATATTGAGACACTCAATATTAATATATAAATAAGAGCTAATAAATAGAAAAATACATGCCATTTATAAAATATGTTAATACTAAAAAAGAAGTAGCCCTAACTAGTTTGGCTCAGTGGATAGAGTGTCGGCCTGCAGACTGAAGGGTCCCAGGTTCGATTCCAGGCAGGGGCATGTACCTTGATTGCAGGCACATCCCCAGTGTGGGGTGTGCAGGAGGCAGCTGATCGATGTTTCTCT
>NW_006300375.1:7480141-7496663 GCF_000327345.1 Myotis davidii | reverse complement strand
TTCTTACTATAAAACCAAAAGAAAACAATTAAAATTCCAAAACAGAACAACAATTAGGGGGGAGGGGTGGTCATGAGAAGAATGTCTTTTGCTGTTAATGTAATGTTAACAATGAAAAGTCAAATGAGGGCTGAAAAGTAGTATCAAATTCCAAAAATTTAGGCTATGGATTTAGAGAACTGTCTTTTGTACTTAAAGACAATACGACTGAGATAATTTTTATGTATTTGTGCAAGTGATGGCAAAGGAGAAGGTTGGAGTCTCTTCCAAGTGGCTCTAATTTTAAAAAGTAGCCCTAACTAGTTTGGCTCAGTGGATAGAGTGTCGGCCTGCAGACTGAAGGGTCCCAGGTTCGATTCCAGGCAGGGGCATGTACCTTGATTGCAGGCACATCCCCAGTGTGGGGTGTGCAGGAGGCAGCTGATCGATGTTTCTCTCTCATCAATGTTTTCTAACTCTCTATCCCTCTCAGTAAAAAATCAAAATATTTTTTTTTAAAAAAAGTAGAGTGAGGAAAAAGAACTATTGTTTCTCCCTTCTCAACATTCTCTTCAGCAAAGGACAGTATGTCTTCAAGATAGAATCACCATAAATTTTCATATATTTTCAAAATGTGTTTATTTTTATCCCTTTGTTTACTAAATGTGGATTATTCAGTTGTGTTAACATGGAAAAGCAAAACTTGTACTATGTTTTCCGGACATAGGAAGCTTTAGATACATGACTTCATCATCCCTTGGTTGTACTGACAGTGGGAGGCAAACGTAATTTAGAGATTTTCTTATAACTTTGTGAATGCTTTCTCACTTGAATCAGGTTTAGGCAGAGTCACCTCTTTATTTCCTTGGCACTGTGAATGGCATAAGGCCAATACAATTTCCTGGTTTTGCTTGAAAAATGTAATCCCATTTTTAAAGTAACCCGTGGCTAATAGGCTGGGGAGGAGGGCATATCCTGTCATCAGAGATAAATGACTCATAATAACTTTTTAAGCATTTCACAAAAATAACTTTCTTCTCCACCACCCTCTAGTTGCTTATTACAAAGTTGGTAGATAACAGAGTTATTGTGCTTTGGATATTGGATGTATCATGGAATTTGCTTAACAAAGCATTGGTTGTTTTGAAGGGTCCATTCTTTCTCATCATTTAATAACTGATGGGCCCAGGCCTCAATGGACATTTTCCTAGCATGGAGTATACGCTGTGGAACTCTCTGCTTTTCACTTTAGCTTCTAAATTAACTCATATCATAGACATTACTGATTGAGACAACCACCTGCAACTCCCATATGTGGCTTTAATGATAAATATTTCTATTTGAAAGTCACAAATGTCTACCCAACCCTCTATTCTATAGATGTTGAAACAAGGTAGACCAAATTTCATGAAATATTTTTAAGCAAATAATATCTTACTATGAGGGTCTTCACATAAGGGAAGACAATCTGTGAAAAAAGTAATGTCAGAAAACTAGCAGATGGCTCATAGCAAAATGTTTTAAAATCTAGTTTATGAAGCTTCAAAGTCTTTAACACCCACACACACACACACACACACGTGTGTGTGTGTGTGTGTGTGTGTGTGTGTGTATTTGGTTCCTGCTCATCATAATGGCTCTAGTATAGAATTTCATTTTTGTTTGCTTGATTTGGGGGTAATTCATTTTGCCCTCCCTCCCTTCCTTTTTGTTTAACATCTTATATCAAGCAAAAACCAAACAACCAAACAACACCATCAAATAAAAGTAAGATTTACACAAAAATTCTAAGCACAAATTTGTGGTTAGCACTAGGCTGTCTGCTTCCCTAATAGCATCTATCATTTTCTTTTCTGGTTTATTCTATGGCAAGCATTTATTATACTCTTATTATGTTCCAGATACTTTACTTTATAGTTGCTCCAGACACAAAACATATTAGAACATGGTCCTTGCATTCAATGATCTCTCATAGTAGGGCTGGGACATACATGTCAAAAAATGATGTGTCCAAATAGGGATACAAATAAGCTGTAAGTTTATCATTACTGTGAAGCACTTACCTGCTTGGAAGTACCAGGAAAATATTTTTAAGTATTGATAATGTAAAGTTGTTTAAGAGTTTACTAGAAAGAGGCATCCTGGTGGGAGTGGGGTGCAGGAAGAAATGTGCATTTCCTAATCCTGACAGTTATTCTCCTGGATAGCTCATCTCTGGCCTATTCTGTAGGAAATCAATGTTTCTCAACCTAAACTGTAGCTGAGAAGCCCTTCTCAATATCCCTCAAGTGTATTTTTATTTATAATGTCTTTCTTTGAAAACTGAAAGTCTTCTTATAAAAGAAAAATAGTTTCAAAGTTGTAGAAAGCATTTTAAAAAACATATTGAATGCTAAGCATTTCCCTTATGCTATTTTATTTAAACTTTTCTACAATATCATTAGGGCTATTTGTCAGAAATGAGTAGACTGAGAGGTAGGACAAGTAAGTCAGACAGGAAGTAAGATATTACATCAGAATTTGAAATTAAATCCCCATACTCTGCTTTCCTAGAATGGAAGAAGATAGTAGTGTACAACCTTTGACCCTTTACTTGTTCTTTCATTCTTTTTAAAATTTATTTGTAACTATTTTGACATTTGCTATTTTCCCATATCTGTCACTCAAATCACTCCCAATACTTCAAGCCTCAGATCAAATGCATTTTCTCTATGAAATCTTTTCTGATTAATTGTTACAAAATATTATTTTTTGTCCAGCTGGTATGGCTCAGTGGTTGAGCATCGACCCAGGAACCAGGAAGTCACAGTTCAATTCCTGGTCAGGGCACATGTCCTGGTTGTGGGCTTGATCCCCAGTAGAAAGTGTGCAGGAGGCAGGCCATCAATGATTCTCTCTCATCATTGATGTTTCTGTCTCTCTCCCCTTCTCCCTTCCTCTCTCTGAAATAAATAAAAACATTAGGAATATTTTTTCTTCTATGAGTTTCTAAATAATTTGCCTACTTTGCCGGGTAACAATGATCAGGATCTTGATTAAGTAGCTCTGTGAAGTCAGACCCCACAAATTCAAACATTTCTTAAATTTTCTACTTAACTTTCATCAGTATCTTCTGAGCATAACAAGCACACAGCATTCTCTCCTTCATGGAACTGGAGGAGTCCAACTAGAAAGAAGTGACTTTTAATCACCAGGATGCTAGCGGGACCTGCCTCCATTAAGACAAAGCCTGCTTAAAGACAGCACTTGGCAGCAAGTCTTCATGAGAACATCCTGTTCTCTTAGGAACACTGTTGGCTGCTGTTTCTCACATCAAAGTAGCCTCTGCTTCCTCCTATTGCAGTTTGATAACCAGGTCTTTGTCCCATTCTCTGAACTTCAGCAACATTGCCCTTCTTGTACTAATAAGTATATCCTGCTATAGCTGAACCTCTCCTTGACTATATGTCTCCATATTTTAACTCTGTATGTAATTGAGAATTCCACAATTTCCATCAATGATCATCTCATTTAAATACTTTCTTGACTAAGCCATCTCTAGCCACTTGTCTTATGTCAGGGTCATCTTGGTTAAGTATTTTATCAACCAGAGTTCCGTGGCCAGAATTGGAAATCTTTTGCTCCTACATACCCTTGCTATATTGACTGGACACTGGTCCAATATCAAAATTTTTATGGAAGCACTTTGGTTTGAAATTCTCAAAGAAATGCAACATTGTTTTTGCATTACTGCATTGCTAGGGGGAGATCATTTCAGAGGCTTCCATTTGGACTTTTCCACCAAATAACTCATGAATGAGAGAGCCAATATTGGGACATTCTAGGTGCCCTAATATATCTTTTAAAATTAAATATGCAAGAATTGGGAAAGTAAAGGCTGAATAAGTTGGTGTACCCATTGAAACAATAATGAGTTGGTTCTTCCTTAATAAGCCACAGTTGAGTCATAAGACTTAAATAAGTATAATCACATATAAATTACATTCTTTTATACCCACACAAAGCTGAGGACTCATTTAACATTCCTTTTTTCTCCCAGTAACTTTTGAAAATTGAGATATAACTGACATATCAGTTTCAGGTCTACAAAATAATGATATGATATATGGACAGAATGCAAAATGATCACCAAGTAAGTTTAGCTAGCATCCACCACCACACGTAGTTAGTAACTTTCAAATAATCACCACAGATTATTAACTACAGTCATCATGCTGTATATTACATTCCAAATACTTATTTACTTTATTACTGGAGGTTTGAACCTTTTGACCATCTTAACCATTTCACTTATTCCCTGACCACTCCCCTGCCTCTGGCAACCATCAATTTATTATCTGTTTCTACAACTTTTACTTTTTTTAGATTCCAGATATAAGTGAGATAATATAGTATTTGTATGTCTCTGACTGACTTATTTCACTTAACATAGTACCCTCATGGTCCATCCATATTGTCACGAATGACAGGATTTCTTCTTTTTTTTTATGTCCAAATAATGCTCCATTTATGCATATTTTTTTCTATAAATGTAGAGTCAGCCCTCTGTATCCCTGGGTTTTGCATCCTTCAATGTAATTAACCTACTTTGTCTTCTATGCCCTGCACAGACCTACCCATTCCTTCCCCATATAATATAAGCTCCATGATAATAGGGAAGATAAGCATATTTTAATTGATAAGTCTCTACAATACTTTTGAGTAAATATTTATTATATAAAATGATTCATATGTGATCATTCCTTTATTCTTTTCTACCATATTTTCTCTCCACTCATCCATTCATTAATTAATCACATATAAATTCACTTAGTAAATACTTATTGATTGCCTCATCACCTGCTTCTTTTGGATTCTCTAAATCAGTGGTTCTCAACCTTGGCTGCACATTAGAATCACCTGGGAATCTTGTTAAAATCCTGATTTCTGGGCCTCATCATTAGTAACAAAGAAACAGAATTTCCGGAGGATGAGGCCCAGAAATCAGGATTTTAACAAGATTCCCAGGTGATTCTAATGTGCAGCCAAGGTTGAGAACCACTGCTCTAAATCCTATCTGCCTTCAAAGTCAACTGAACCTCAGCTTCTCTATTAAACTTTGCTGACCATGCCTGCTATAAACCACCTCTCTTATTTGAGCTGCTACCACATACACATTGGCTATCATATTATAATGATTCTATGATTATAAGCGTTAGCGACTTATTAATATGCTATGTATAAAATCTATGCTACTTATTAGTATGCTGTTCTTTAACAGTCCTGATTTTCTAAGAGTCTGGATTTTTCAAAGGCAGAGATATTATAATACATGGTTTCTAAAACTTGTCCGTGACATGTGATACCATCTAGACACAGAATGTGAAAACTAACTTACCAATTCTCTCTTCCTTTTGATAACAAATGTGCAAGCACATACATATACACACAGAATCCCAAGTAGCACTTTAGCAGCCACAGATTTATTCTGGTAGAAATTGACACAGAAAAGGGGGGGGAGGTGTATCTCTAGATAATGGCCACTGAATCTTTATCTAATTTATAGGAATAACAGTCAATCCATAATTACATATGTATTGTATAAGCATATTATTCCATTTCTTAGTTTGCCCAAGATATGCAAATGCTCTTTTTCTCCTTTTCTTTGCCACCATTTCTTTTGCTGTGAGAGAAGCTAAGTAGACTGAAGTTTTGCTGGTCACAGAACATTTAAAAATAGCCTTCATTTATGAGCACTCACCTATGAAGAACTAACATTTGAGAAACTTTTCTGTGTGTGTGTGTTTTAATTACAGCTTCTATACAAGTGAAAAATATATTTAGATGGATCATGAAGTGTTCTCTATATAGTTTTTATTTGTATAACTAGCATTTGTATCTTTTAGGATAAAATACTCAATGGGGAAATGTTGAAGTATGTTAATAACTACTAATAAATAAGGAAAACAGATGTCCCAGAAGGGCAGCTGCAAGCTGTTCTTCTAGGAAATAAGTTTAGGTAAATTATTGCTCTTTGTGGAAATATTAATAGTTTTTCTGATTGTACACTTTTCTTATGCACTCTAACAATTCAGAGGGAGATGAGAGAGGAAAGAGAGCTTGATGAAAAAAGATTTCTAATAGTGTATAATATGTCTTCTCCAGGTGAATATTGAGTGTGGAAAAACTCAATAGAAAAATAAATGTATTACAATGTATTAATAATTCTCTAATTTATATGTTTTTGAGGCCACAGCACTATTGATCCAATAAACCATTGATAAAAAGTACACTATATAAATAGCTTGATTAAGAGGGCGACAAATATAGAATTGTATCCTATGTAATAAAGAGCTAATATGCTAATTAGACCAAACAGACGAATGACCATCCAGATGACATTCTGGACGACTTCCTGTTGACCTTCTGGATGAAGCCAGGGCTGCGAGGGCTGGCTGGAGCTGCGAGGGGCTGCAAGGGTCAGTGGGGGCTGCAAGGCCGGCTGAGGCAGCCGGAGCTGCGAGGGCCAAGCCCCTTGCATGAATTTTGTGCATCGGGTCTCTAGTATAATATATGGCCCAATTGCATCTCTCAGTTGCTCTCACTAGACACAGTGGTTCTCACCCTTCCTAATGCCACGATCCTTTTATACAGTTCCTTATGTTGTGGTGACCCCCAACCATAAAATTATCTTCATTGCTACGTCATAACTGTAATTTTGATACTGTTACGAATCATAATGTAAATATCTGCTATGCAGGATGTATTTTCATTGTTCGCGACCCACAGGTTGAGACTAGAGGAAGGATATAAGAAGGCCTCACTCTATTGGGACTCTCTCCACTTGGTGAGGAAATGAGCAACATTCTAGATAAGCATAAATAAAAATGGGGACTTCTCCACTAGGAGAAAGTGTCTTGGTGAAGGGTCTGCTATATGGCATTTGTTAAAAATTTGGACCAGTGCCAAAGGTAGAAGTAATGGTGATTGCTTTATGACTAACAAAGAAATTTATGAATATTGAGGTTGGAGTATGGAAAAGATAAATATTTTGTGCTAAATAGAGGTCTAGAAAACCTCCTTGTGGCTCATTCTACAGTTAATGATACTGAAACCTAGGCAGGTACAGTGATGGCTGGCGTGTACTAAGACCTAGAAATCCAGAGGACTGATTTCCTCATTCTGAAAAATACAGTGTCCTTTTTCATCTATATGTAAAATAATAAGTTGAAGTACAGTAGGTATTTAAAGTATAAATATTTCTTCAGTAAATTTCAGGTATATAGTGTTGTTAACTGTAGTCACATCACCTTACATTAGATCTCCAGAAATTATTTTTTTATATAATTGAAACTTTGTATCCCTTGACCAATATCTCATTTTTTGCTCCCTCAAGCCCCTGACAACCACCATTTTACTTCCTGCTTCTATGAGTTTATTTTAGATTCAACATAGAAGTGAGACCACACAGTCTTTGTCTTTCTGTGTCTGACTTATTTCAGGTAGTGCAGTGTCCTACAAGGTTATCCATGTTGTTGCAAATGGCAGGATATCCTTCTTTCTCAAGGCTGAATATTCCATTATCCCATGAATAATATTTCATTATTATATATAACATATATGTGAATATATATAATATATAATATATAATACGTAATATATATTATATATTATATATATTTTCTTCATTAAATTGTCTGGTGATGGTCTTGGCTATTAGAATAATACTGCAAAGAATATGGGTGTGCAGATATTTTTTGAGATCTGATTTCATTTCCTATGGATATATACCCAGAAGTGTGATTAAAAGAAAATATATTTAATTCTGTTTTTACTTTTATAAGGAACCTCCATACTCTTTACCATTATGGTTTTACCAATTTACATTCCTGCAAACAGTGTCAATAGTTCCCTTTCTCCACACCCTTGCCAGCACTTACCTTTTTTGTCTTTTTGATAATAGGTATTCTGACAGGTGTGGGGTGATACTTCATTGAGGTTTTGATTTGCATTTCCCTAATGATTAGTGATGTTGAGTACTTTTTCATATACCTATTTGCCATTTGTATATCTTCTTTATTTATTTATTTTTAATTTTTTTCTTTTATTATTATTATTATTATTGTTATTGTATTACAAAGTGTCCTCAGCCCCCCCATTAACCCCTAACCTCCCCCCCCCATACACACACACACTCATTTTCCCATCCCCCTGTTGTCCATGTCCATTGGTTTGGCTTATATTGTATATCTTCTTTTGAGAAATGTGTATTTAGGTCATTTGCCCATTTTCAGCCACTTTTATTTGCTGAGTTGTATGAGGTTTTTTTAAAATATATTTTGGATGTTAACTCCTTATCAGATAGATGATTTGCAAATATTTTATCTCATTCCATAGTTTGATGTGATCCCACTTTTCCAGTTTTCTTTTGTTGTGTGTCTTTGGTGTCATATATAAGAAAATCATTGCCCAGACCGATGTCAAGGAGGCTTTTCCCTATGCTGTCTTCTCATAATTTTAAAGTTTCTGGTCTTAACAATTGTCTTAGTCCATCTTGTGTTGATTTTTGTATGTTGTATGAATTAAGGGTCCAATTTCATTATTCTGCATGTGAATAACCAGTTTTCACAACACCATTTATTGAAGAAACTATCCTTTTATTTTTGTCACAGAGTCTGAGATTTTGCATTGCTTGATGATACTAAGAACTTCCTCTGTGTTGTTTGGAGAATTAGATAGTACACATGAAGACAGCAAGCACAGAGCCTGTCTTGCAGTGTTATATTAAGTTATAAATGAAATCAATTATTCCAACCTAATATGTGATCTGTGAGAAACAGAATATGAAGGTATTGGTATAAAATTATTCTTTTTCTTTGTAATTCTCACAAAATCCCATGACATGGCCAAACATTTCTTGTGTCTGGAGAGGGAGGAAGCTGTAGGTAGTGGCTCGGTGGCTCAGGCAAGTCATTATAAAAATCAGAAAAACTGAAGCATCTAATTCCACAAACTAGTGATCTTGTAGTTCTAGTAGATATGGAGACAGCACAGGTGGAATGAACACTCTAATAAGCAGAAATAATGCACTTGAGCAAGAAAAATTAAACCTTCTCAGCATTAAAGGTGATACATGCACACACTTTGGATTTCTGGGGACATTTCATTTTCCAGCCCATAAAGGTGGAAGATAATTAGCCTATGGAATCCCACCCACCAGTCAACCTTCTCTACTTATACTTGTACTGGAAGCGATGTAATAAGACTATGCAGGCAGTTGGAGTCCTGCTCTATGTTCTAGTAACATGTGACAGGGCAAGCCATGCCCCCTCTCTGATCCTCAGCCCCTCATCTATAAAGTAATAATAATAATGAGTAGCTTCTGCATATGGCAGTTGTGACAACCAAAAGGCAGTCTGAGTAAAGGCCATGATGTGTGTTCTATAAATTTCCATATTCCAGTGAACAGAGTTTTGTTATCCAGTGAACAGAAATATCCTGTCAACACGATGAAGAGTTGTTCAAATTAGAGCTAAAACCTTGCAGTTCCCATAACTTCTATAGTTCAAGTCCCTTCAGTTGAGATTGTTAATCTATTTCAATTGATTGACAGTTGCACAGTAGTCAGTTATTTGATTTATCATGTGGACTAAGTTATTGAATTTATAATTGGGACAGAGTTTTAAGTGCATTTTTGATTTATGTGTGTACCCCATGCAGTTACAACAAATCATTGATGGTTGAGCAACATTTACTGTAAGACACACAGTTAGCAGTTGGATTTTAAAGGGCAAAGAAATTTATATTTCTTCATGGAAATGTAGAATCAATACTGCAAATAACTGCAAAAGAAGCCATGTAATCAAGTGAGGAAAGCCATACCACTTATTAACCAGAAAAACCAAATTCTGTTGATAATTCTGTCCCTGTCTGGGCTGCATTACAGACTTTCCATGTTCTGCCAGACCATGGTGAACATCAGGAGAGATTTTTCACTTCACACACAAAAGGCTAAAAGTGCTCATGGCCATAAAATCATTTGTGGATAAGTTGAAAATTTACCCAACTTTCTGATTCTTGTTTAGAAATGTACTTTTACACAGTTTTCCCGCAATTCAGTTTCTCTCTCTGCACACCACTATAAAGATGATAAGCTTTGCTTATCAATGGAGTATTTTTTAATACACGAGACATGACACCTGAAAGAGCTTTACAATATAAAAGTACTTTACAAATTCCTTCCTAGACTCAAGCTTTGATTCCAAAGCAAGGAAAGATGTAAGGGGTGGAGTCAAATATCCCCATTTATCAAGTGGCTACTATAAACATAGAAGTTCTATTAGACACCAATGTTCATTTTTAGTCCTCACAAAAATCCCATTTCTCAATTTTAGATGACAAAACCAAGGCTCAGAGAGGCTAAGGGGGTTGTCAACCTAGGATTTCAAACCCCAGGCTTTGTTGCCCTGTGTCATGGCTGCTCTGCCTTCAGACACCCTTGACTAGGACCTACCAGGCTCCTTAACAAGGAGACTGTGAATTTAATATTTTCTGGCATAGCAAAAACACCTGCCTCTTTAAGATTTGACCCTACTTGTAAAACAGTTTTCTTCTTGCTGTGGTATTAGCTGTCATATTAATCTTTCTTCCTGACCTCATTCTGGCAAATCGTCTTGGAGAGAGGAATAAATAATGTTCCTGTAAATTGATTTATATGAACTCTAGATATATATAGTACTAGCAAAAAATACTAGGCCATGTCTGGGACTCAGTCAGTAGATCAAAGGTGTCTATGTCTTATTATTTGTATTCGCATCAAATTCAGAATGACTACTGAAATGCCCCCTTTTACTAATGTCATTCCTTCAGTCAAGTATCCTGCACTTTGACCTCCACTTATCTAGTCTCAGATATAATGCAATGACTCCTTGCAATGGCCAGGAAACAACCCTTTGTAGGAATCCGAACTTAAAGTAGAGGATCAGACTGGAGCTGCAAAGATGAGCAATCAGAAAAAGAAGGTTTACATTGAGACTTCCGAGCACTAAAATGAAGTCCGCAAAAATATTCTATTTTAGAGAATCTTAGGGCCCTATCCCTTTCACTCTGAGAAGCATGATTAAAGCCTAATGCTTTCTCACTTTAAGCTCCCCTTTGATAGTTACTAAATGCAACTTGCATCCAGCACAGCAGACTCCAAAGCAGAGGACATGGTTCTGTCCATGTCCTCCTACACAATTTCAATCATTTCCATTTCAGTGAAAATTCATGTCCTTTATATTAGGATGTCATTATCATCTTCCAATCAATTAAAACATATTTATTAAGTGCCTTCTATTTGATTAGTGTTTTAAGAAAGTACATATTTATTGACCTCAAAAATATTAGTCTTTCATCAAGTGAGAAGTAGCATTGTATTAAAAAATGCAGTATAGGATCATGGGTTAAGTAATTATTATATGTAACTTCAATAGAAGAGTAATTGCAAAGGGGATTAAAAAGCATAGGAAAACATCCAATAATTGGTAGTTGTATGAGACCTCAACAGGATAATCAGATGAGAAAAAAAAGAAGATATCTAAGGCATGGAAGCTGGATGGCAAATATAACAGAAGTATACAAAAAAAGTGCTATTGTATAAGGCATTGCAGTGAGATAGTAATTTGGGGATTTTGTGGACAGCAGTTGAATGGAAACATGCACCCAGTTAAAAAAGAGGCAGAACATTAGCTGAGAAACTTGACTTCATCATGAGTAGATTAGAGAGCAATGGATGATTTTAGAGCAGATATTAAGGACATGGTCAAACAGTTTCAGACACAAATATGTCAGATGAGAAACCAGAGGCAGGGAGTGTATGTACCAAAGGCTGTGCAGGAGAGACGCACTCATTGAAGGGACTAAGCAAAGCAGAGACGAAAGAAAGTTGTTAAAGAAGAAAATGATGAAGCAGATGTCTCTGGGGAAGCCTAATGGAGTCTTGGGAACCATTTCTGGGTAGGGTTGCCAAATAAAAATAGAGGAGGCCCAGTTAAATTTGAATTCAAAAGAAATGATTGATATAGTTTTAATACAGTTATGACCCATACATGCATAATGACATTAATAGTTATTCATTACTTATTTGAAATTCAAATTTAATTAGGTATCCAATATTTTATCAGGCAACCCTATCTGGGGAACTTCTCTGTATCAATATTTACCTCACATTACAGAAACATCCAAAGGACAATTGTTCTCCTACTGAAAAATATGAATTTATAAGATTTATCTGTTACAAGTATAAACCATGTTTAAGTGAAAAAATGTATCTACATATAAATATTACATATTGACACTAAACTTAGGATAGGGAAGTTGTGGCATTAATCAAGATAGGAATTTCATAAAAACAAATTTGATCAGCAGTTGTGGGAGAAAAGGTAGAAATTGTAGAAGAGTTTTAAGGGAGAATATGCAATTACTTAAAACTTACAGTTTCAAAATTATAATAAAATATAGTTTAACCAGAGACCCAGATTAATTCACAGATTAGTTCACATTGAAAGGATATTAATTAGAAGATGCTGGTGGGGCGGGACTAGGCAAGATGAGCTGGACATGCCCTGGACCCAACTTCCTGTGGTCCCTCCCAGGCCGGCCACACCAGCATAAGCGGGGTTCTTCCAGCAGGTAGGGTCCTTTGTCCTGGCCTGTGGATTGGGCTAAAACTGGCAGTCCAACATCCCCCGTGGGGTCCTGGAGTGGAAGAGGGCACTCTGCAAAGTTGCTGTTGCTCAACAGCTCCTGCATTGAGCATCTGCCCCTGGTGGTCAGTGTGTGTCATATCTACTGGCTGGTCTTAGCTTTTTATATATATAGATGTTTTGAAGAGAGTATAAGAACCAGAATGAAGAGTGTACTTGGATGAACTGCTAAAGCATAATAATGCCAATTTGACTAAACTTTAGGGCTGGCAGAGAAAGGAAATAAAAATAATTTGTCATTCACTTTTGTACTTTTCAGAAAGGACATGATGATAAAATGTAGTTATTACAGAAATAAGTACTTGAAACTCCCTCAAAGACTAAGATTATACTAAAAAAATCTAAGAAGTTCAAGAATTATGTCAAAAGCTAAAAAATGGTCATAGAAGCAAACAAAAACATTGAATAATTTTGATCAAAGAACTATGTAGAAAATGACTGAAGATATATGTAGAAAGACTACATAGATTTTGTATAAGAGAGAAAACTGGGGGACAGAGGAGGACCAATAAGATACAACATCTGGATGGTACAGGATTGTGAAAGTGGTTGGTGGTAGGGCATGTGATTGATACGGTGAGGTTTTCTTTCAATAAATTAAAAGTCTTTTTTAAAAATTTATTTTTATATTTTTCAATTACAGTTGCCATGAAATATTATTTTAAATTAGTTTCAGGTATGTAGTATAGTGAATAGACAAATTTATAATTTATGGAATGATTTCCCTAATAATTCTAGTTACCCACCTGGCACCATACCTAGTTATTACAATATTATTGACTATATTCCCTAAGCTGCACTTTATATCCTCATGTCTATTTTGTAACTACCTATTGGTACTTCTTAATTTCTTCACTTTTAAAAAAATCCTCACCTAAGGATATGTTTTATCATTTTGAGAGAGAGAGAGAGAGACAGACAGACATGGATGTGAGAGAGGAACACCAATCAGTTGCCTTCCATATGTGCTTTGCTGATGGGGACCAATCCACAACCTGGGTATGTGCCCTGACTGGGAATTGAACCCAAAGCCTTTTGGTGTATAGGAGGACACTATGACCAACTGAGCCACCCAGCCAGGGTAATTTCTTCACCTTTTACACCCAGCCATCCAACCCCATCCCATCTGGCAACCATCAGTTTATTCTCTATATCTATATGAATCTGTTTTGTGGTTTTTAAAATTATTATCATTTATTTTGTTCTTTAGATTCCACATGTAAGTGAAATAATATAGTATTTGACTTTGGCTTATTTCTCTTTATATAATACCTTCTAGGTCCATCCCATGTTGTCACAAATGGCAAGATTTCATTCTTTTTACGGCGAAGTAATATTTCATTATATATATACCACATCTTCTCTATCTACTTGTCTACTGATGGGCATTTGGATTCCTTCCATATCTTGGTCGGTCATTGTAAATAATGCTGCATTAAACATAGGGGGGCACATGTCTTTTTGTGAACATCAGTAACAAAAAGATTTATTTGCAGGAGTGAATTGTCAACTTCTATAGCTCCTTTCCTACCTTCAGCATAATCAAATTCTACTCACTCAGAGCACTTGCTTCTCATCATGCAGTTTGTCTTTCTAGATTGTTGTCATCACCATTAATCTTCCTTCAAAAACCCTAGTAACCTATTTTATTTTATTTTTTCTTATGCTACTTGGCTGGCTATATATGCTTTCTTTGTCACATATTTTCTTTTACCTTCATGAACACAGATATAAAGACTTTACTTTGTGTATGTAGTTCTAAACACATAATAGGTGCTCAAAAAACACTCAATAAATCCAACAGAAAGATTAAACCCAGGTACATGCCCTTGACCAGGAATCCAACTCAAGACCCTTTGGTGCCCAGACCAATGATCTAACCACTGAATACACTGGCCAGGTCTAGGAATCAAGTTTTGATTGAGGGACTAAATACAAAACTCAGCTAATTTTAGGAATCACTCATTTTAAAGCTACAGGCACTTTTATAAATATAAACAAATGTCAAGCAATTTTAAGCATTTGCTATGCTTTTGAATATTCAGTGACACAAGATTACCATTCTTTAACATGCTGAATTTGTATGAGCTCCAGCTGAAGCCATAGTCTCTCAAGGGTCACAGCTGCCTAATACTATTTTCTGAAATTGGAAGGTGTCCTGGTCACCTCAGATTTTATGATCTGACATAGTTCATTCCAGGTCAGTAATTTATTCACCAAATGTTTACTTAGGATGTTTTCATGAAGGGCATCACCAGAAGAGCAAAATATATGCATAACAAGATAATATATTTGGTTTAAAAATAAAATATAATACCTCTCTACTTTTCTTGCCCCACCTTATGCTAAAGTACTCAGTCACTATGGTTTTTCATTGCTTCAGAGGAGAACTGTGATCACATGATAACAGAGAAATTAGGGAGACTATTTGTGCCTTTAAAGTTCCAAAATCTGTTCATACTAGAGGACTGAGAAAGATATCCATACTTTGTAGAGTTTCTGAAGATGCTAAACCTGGGTGGGGTTAGAAAGCATCCCTTCCTTCCCCGGCTTCTACCCCCTGAACATTTTCTAGGTTAAGGGCTTAAGTGAAATCATCATCGTCATCATCATCAATATGGACACTGTGAGCTTCAAAAGACAAGACCTGGCTAAAGGAAAATAAATATCTACCTAAAATGCATCCTGTTACTTATAAGTACAAAGATAATAATATATGTCATCTAAATTTTGCCAATTTTGATTAATAGAAAACTTTAATGAGATGTGCTATCAGGACAACAAGATTGAATTCTATGCAAGGTACACCAGAACCTAACTTATAACCCTCTTTTGCCTAGAATCTTTACCTCAGATATGACTGGATAAGAAAATTCAAAGAGAGTAAGTCCGTTATTTTATATAATTTCTTCAGAGGGGCCTTGCCTCTCATATCTTAGCCCCTCTTTTCTTTTTTAAAAAATATATTTTATTGATTTTTCACAGAGAGGAAGGGAGAGGGATAGAGAGTTAGAAACATCGATGAGACAGAAACATTGATCAGCTGCCTCCTGGAGATGTGCCTGCAACCAAGGCACATGCCCTTAAACCTGGGACCTTTCAGTCCACAGGCCAATGCTCTATCCAATGAGCCAAACCAGTTAGGGCAGCCCCTCTTTTCTTAACATAACTAGTGGCACATTAAAAGGGAATTAATTGGAGGAAATATGGATTGATTGATGTTTCTCTCTCATCGATGTTTCTAACTCTATCCCTCTCCCTTCCTCTCTATAAAAAATCAATAAAATATATATTTTTAAAAAGGAATTAATTAGCGGAGATATTTTAATATTGCTATTAGCCCTTTCTCTGTAATAGAAGTGTTAGAAATGAAAGGAAATTAGTAAAATGTGTATGAAAATAATATATAAATTTATTAATAAATATATGGTAACAAAAGGATATAACAACAAGAGATGCATGATATAATAACGACAAAAACGATATAAAAACAACAAAAACATGATATAAAAACAGTGATGCAAACAATGACTGATAAAGTGATTAAACTTATTCTAATATCTCCCTGTACACCACATTAAGAGTGAAAACACTTTCAGAATGCTTGACTAATTTCCCTTGTGATGAAGTATTTAGAACTTTAATGTCACATGTTCTTCCAACTGGAGAAAAAGCAACAGATAACTGACCATGTCCGAAAATGAGTTCAGGTAGGACTATTCCTACTCTGTCTAGAGTGGTGCCAGCAAGAGCTTTTTATGTATCGTGCATGTGTGAGTAAATGTTTATTTTTCAATTGCCAGTGTGCATCATATTTA
>NW_006300375.1:7465752-7480100 GCF_000327345.1 Myotis davidii | reverse complement strand
GCACTCAAATATGTGTGAAAATCTCCATCGAGTATATCAAAAATTTTCCATTTAATTTTTGAACATGCTCATTTTTTGGACAAAGAATTTTTTGGATAATATTTCTAATATTATCTAGAGATATACTACTTCCAAAGGAGCTTCAATAATAGATCCATTACAAATAATTTCACAGGGGATTTCAATAATATCCATTTCTAAATGAAAACTGCTATCAACTTTGCCATCTCCAAGTTTTACTAACCATTCACTATAAGCAGAATCCTCTGATCTCATATTTGTTGTAAGAGACAACTTTCTGAAACATCCCCAAACATTACAGTACTTTAAACTCGTTTGTACTATGGCCGATCACATAGCATGCAGTACAATACTGAGACATTGTCGAAAATCCCCTCCAAGGAGAACTTTCCCACCAAATACAACATTCAAATTAATAATTTCTCTTAGTAATCTGTCTAAGGCATTTATAGAATGACTGGATGCCATAGTGTATTCATCAATAATGAGAAGTTGGGCCTTTTTAATAGTTTAGCAACTTCACTCTTTATATCAAGTCTAGAAATTGAAGTTTCATTTAATGGAATTGGTAATTTATATTAGGAATGAAAAGTTCTTCCACCAAGAAGTAAACTTGTAGCAATTCCTGTAGAGGCTGTGGGTAAAACAGTACCACCACGACCTCTAATATAATGTATTAAAACTTTATAAGTTATGCCTTCAAGTTCTGAGGGCAGGTTCCTGCCTCAAACCTCGCCCTCGGGGAGGGGGGCGGGGGGCAGCTGGGAAGGGCACAGCTGTTGCCAAGGCGACCCCTGCAGGACTGACTTCCTTCCTGTTGGTCGAGCCTTGGTTGTGATGGATGTTACACCCAGGGTTTTTATGTAAATAGATATATTTTCCATTGAAATATTTTGAAAGGACAGGAAATTAAAAATTGGTTATCTAAGGAGGAATTGTGAATATTGTGAAAATTTACAAAATCTTGACATTTAAGAAAATGTAGAGATTGAGAATGTTTCAGTGAAGAGAATAAATGTAAAAATGTTGGGCTGAACGCCGAAACTGGTTTGGCTCAGTGGATAGAGCGTCGGCCTGCGGACTGAAGGGTCCCGGGTTCGATTCCGGTCAAGGGCATCTACCTGGGTTGCGCGTGCAGGAGGCAGCTGATCGATGTTTCTCTCTCATCGATGTTTCTAACTCTCTATCTCTCTCCCTTTCTATCTGTAAAAAATCAATAAAATATATAAAAAAAAATGTTGGGCTGAACAATATTTCAAATATAAAATTCTGTAATTTTGTGGCACAATGTCAGGATCCATACTGCTCATTAAATACCTGAGCAACTGAAATTAAAATTGAGGCAACAACAATGCTAATCAACAATGGATGATATGTATAGCTTTAGCATATACTAAATATCTTACATTATGGAATTTTTTAACCTTATACCCCTAAATAAGACTGGCACCAAGTGAATTCTATTGTTTGTAATCTTCCAAACTCTTCCCCTTGTTGAGGATCTGTCTCATAGTCATGAGATTTTCATATTCCCAATGATTTCTTTCTTTGTACTTTTCATACCATTAGAAATTTCCAAATGTTCCCACTAGCATACATTAAGGCATTTATTTGAAACTATTAAGATAATAAATGACATGCCATTGTTAACACAGAAGAGGTTTTCAAATTCATCTTCTGGAGGAGTGCTAAGTTACTCAAACTGCTTATCCTCACATGAACTAAGTACAATCCTCTAGACATTCTCCTCCTTCAATGAGAGAAGGATAACTCTGAATGTATGGCCCCAGGGATAAATGTGCCTGGCAATAAAGAGTAGTAGAGAGGATTAAGGGATATAAAGGACATAGTTACTACAGCCAACTACAATTGGAAAGTCACTTAGCATGTGGGTGTTGATGTGTCTTTGGCATACCTAAATGAAGACTTGACCTTGTTACATGCTTCCTTAAAACCCTTCAAAGGATAATGTCAGATGAGCAACAGATGCAATTAGACTGTAGTGAAATTTTCCTCTCTAGGTTCATTGTATGACAATATATTTCTAATGATTTCCTTTATGGTCTACCTGGTTACATTTTAATCTTTATATTATACTACTCTCTTACACATATTCTACATTTCTGCTATGTCTTGGTAGTTCTCAAATTTCCCATTACTGCCAAGATCACTTGGAAGAAAAGTCCTGTTCCATAGAATAAAGAATTACTAGTGATTAAGGTAGAATTACAGGAGGGAAATGATTATTTCCTTACCATTTAGCTTCAAGAGCCAATACTGGCAGGTTGCAACTGATAATAGAGGCTCTAAAGCACCTGCGCTGAAATCTGCTCCACTACACAGCAGTGAGGTAACTGTGGGGATACTTTTATTAGTTATAACCTTTAAAAGAAAAAATAAGTAAAATAAGTAAAAGATCAAATAAGAAGTGTCTAGATAGTTAATTATTTAATTAACACACTGTATAAGAATCCATATACACATCCTAGTAGGAACTCCACACATCAGACAAGCTTATTAATGGAAGATGATCATAGAGGACAAAGGATTAAAGGCTGTGTCCTGCCAGTAGATTGCAACCACTTAAAACACATTAATAAAAATATTACGTTAACGAAAACTGCTCTTCATACTGCCCAAAATCATGAAAATTGGGCTTTTTAAAACATTTGGTGAATAAACTTAGCAGAAGAGAATGCAATGCTAGACAGAAAAAAAAGACATTTAAAGATGGATGGAGTTATAAAGATAGCTACAGAGAAAATTCAGTGCAATTTGAATTCGAGAGTATTGATCTTGGAATTTTGCAATGACAACTATGGAAATGAACATAACTGTTTTCATTTATTTCAAGTTCATCCCCTTTTAATTGAATGTTATGCTTTAGAAACTGATTGTGGTTCTAGCTGGTTTTGCTCAATGGATAGAGCATTGGTCCGCAGACTGAAGGGTCCCAGGTTCACTTCTGGTCAAGGACACAGACCCAGGTTGCAGGCTCAATCCCCAGTAGAAAGCATGCATAGGCAGCCAATCAATGATTTTTATCATTGATGTTTCTCTCTCTCTCTCTCTCTCTCTCTCTCTCTCTCTCTCTCTCTCTCTCTCTCTCTCTCTCTCTCTCTCTCTCTCTCTCTCTCTCTCTCTCTCTCTCTCTCTCTCTCTCTCTCTCTCTCTCTCTCTCTCTCCCTCCCTCCTTCCCTCTCTCTCTCCTCTCTCTCTGAAATCAATAATATATTAAAAATAAAAATAAGAACTCTGATTGTGGTTCCAAGATTATGTTATACAGTTTAACACAAAACACTGGAAATAACCACTTTGGTTTCTTTTCTGAATATTTGTCTAGAAATCAACTTGTAAATATTCTAGAAATACTTTGAAAATCTACAGAAATCGGGGAAATGTGTCAATAGATAATCCCCAGCACTCTAAGAAAACTCTCATTTTACATGTAAGAAAGATAATATTTAATGCACAGTAAAGTTTTTAAGTGCAACAGTGAATGTCAACACTATTTATAATAAGCATTTTATACATATATTTAAAAATAAATTCAATTCACTTTCTTTCTTGACTTCTTTATTTTTAATTTAAATTCTTTATTGTTCAAAGTATTACATAGGTCTCCTTTTTCCCCCATGGACCTCTCTCTGGCCACTCCCACCCCCCAGCCCATGCTCTCACCCCACTACTGTCTGTCCATTGGTTATGCTCATATGCATGCATACAAATCCTTTGTTTGATCTCTTACCCTCTCACTCCCCCCTATCCTCATAGGTTGGACAGTCTGTTCCATGCTTCTCTGTCTCTGGATCTATTTTTCTTCATCAGTTTATTTTGTTCAATATATTCCACAAATGAGTGAGATCATGTGATATTTATCTTTCTCCCACTGGCTTATTTCGCTTAGCATAATGCACTCCATGTCCATCCATGCTGTTGTGAATAGTAAGAGTTCTTTCTTTTTTACAGCCAATTAGTATTCCATGTGTAGATGTACCCCAGTTTTTTAATCCATTCATCTGCTGATGGACACTTAGGCTGTTTCCAGATCTTAGCTACTGTAAATTGTGCTGCTTTGAACATAGGGGTGCATATATCCTTTTTGATTAGTGTTTCTGATTTCACTTTCTATCAACGTTTTTTTCTATCTGGTACCAGACTAGCCCTCTCCCTGTAAATAAGAAAAACAAGTGTGTGTGTGTGTGTGTGTGTGTGTGTGTGTGTAAACACATATACATATAAATGTATCAACTGTTTTACAGCATTGGACAACAGCCAATGCAAGAACTTTATCATTGAGAACATGGATATGCACAAGGGAAGCCCCCCATTCATTGCTGTTCTCTATCTGGGGACAAATTCTTGCTGGTGTGCAGTAAGTAGAATCCAAACAAATGAAGTACTCCTGCTGATGTAGAAGGCAAAAATCAGAGTTTAGGGCAGATGCAGCAGGTCTAATTTGTAAATGAAAGCAATATAGAGGAGAGGATTCCAAAGAAGTTAAGAGGAAGTTCCCCTGAAGTAGTTGGTTAAGGATTGGGCTGTCTACACACAGAATGAGGCTACACATTAGTACCAGAAGTTGGCAACTATGAGGTGGTGAATGAAGCATAGATACTAGAGGCTGAGATGTGCTGGGGACTTTGGGGTTCTGACACATCCCTAGTACACTGTGCATCTAACAGAGACTCCGTTGATGCCAAGCTTTAGTAGTTATGTCCTCATTCTAGAACAAACCTCCTACAGACTCACCCTAACCCACTTTAACCCATTCTGAAACTGGGCCTCAATATCTACAGAGGAGATAGAGTTTGGAGATTAATTATTGCTAATTTAGAGAAGTTTGAGAAACACACTGAACTTTACTCAAGTATAAATGGCATAGCATCAAGCCTATCTAATTTCAAGGAGATCAGTCAGTAATTTAAGTGCCCACTAAAATAAAAATCAGCGCTTTTAGAAGACAGTAAAAGAACCTAGAAACTTCATAATATATAATCTATAATGTGCAATATAAAATTAAAAAATTACTGCCCTGACCGGTTTGGCTCAGTGGATAGAGCGTTGGCCTGAGGACTGAAGGGTCCCAGGTTCAATTCCGGTCAAGAGCATGTACCTCGTTGTGGGCACATCCCCAATAGGGGCTGTGCAGGAGGCAGCTGATCGATGTTTTTCTCTCATCGATGTTTCTAACTATCTCTCTCCCTTCCTCTCTGTAAAAAATCAATAAAATATATTTATTTTTAAAAAAATTACTAGTCACTCAAAGAAACATGAAAATGGTTTCCATACTAAAAATAAATATAGCCAAATAGAAGCTAACCCAGTGATGGCACAATGTTGGATTTATCAAGTTGCATCTATTATAAAATATTCAAATACATATAAAATATATTTAAAAATATGGTCTTAAGGACCATCTGTAAAGAATAATTGGAAACTATGAAGGAGAACCAAAAGGAAATTCTTGATATTAAATTTATAATCATTGAAATAAAAAATTAACCTGATGGTGAATGGTCAATGTAGTATAGAGTTATAATCCAAAGTATAAAATAAATATCCATGACCTGATACTGAAAAAATTTTTAAGAAAATAATAGCAAAAAATTCGTTTGATTAACATTTGAATATTATATAATAGAAAATGTTAGGTTTTGAGTCTTTTCCTATCAAGGGACATTTGGGCATTCAAATAGTAGGATAGGGATTATTGATAACACTGGCCATCTTAATATTGGTTTAATTATGGGTAATTAAGTGTCATGGTATAAATAACTCTTCCTATGTATTTTAAAGCTGTTAATAGACATAAATTCTAACATATTTTAAAAGTAGATGTGGGCAAAGAGTTGTAGGTTATGGGACTCATGATGAAATAATGAAGTATAAAGGTAGATGAAGGGTGCTTCTTTCAATTTTATGTCAAAGCCATATATATAGTTGATAAATAAGAAGCAATGGTTTTATGCAGCATTGAGAGAGTCTCCGGAGAAGCCATCCACACTTATTTTCTTACATTATATACAGAGACACTTCATAAAAATGATTCAACCTTTCTTTGTCATCATCTCTTTTCTATTATACTCATCTATTTACTGTATATACTTGTCAAAGAAACTTAAGAATTCAATGATTTCAGATGAGATCAGCTTGATGTTTATATTTCTCAGTGTTCAAAAAAAGCTCATAATATCTTTAAGTGCTTCACAAAGGCAGTAATGACCTATTTCAGGTATGATTTGCTCATTATTTTGATGGATTTGCAGGGAGGGGCAAGAATTATTCAGAAACCTTCTCAGTAGCATATTTCCCCTTCCTTCTCCCCACTAAATGTGTAATTAGGCTTGAAAATTGTTTTTAGTCTTGTTTCTCTGCTGCTATATAGATGGAAGTTGGAGCAGGCTGTGTCTGTGTTAATCTGGATATTTTAAAAATGTTAATTTTTCATATGGTTTCCATCACTCACTTTTCCAACTTATTGAGTAGCTGTATGTATACTTCTGGCACTCACCCTGAAAGCTGATTCATTCACATTATAAAAGAAAAAAATGCAGCCTCTTGTTAATCATTTTATTTAATACAGCCTTACCCTGGAAGATTCAATCATTCTGGCAACCAGGCTGCAATCCAATCTTTTTTCCATTTACAATGAGCAAATTCAATTCCCCACATCTCTGTTTTAAAGGAAATTTAATTGTCGATGCAGCTGATAAGCTTGTAGTTTGACACTTGGATGTTAAAGCCAGTGGGCTAAAGATGATGAATCAATGTTGATTTCCATTGAACTGAACAAAATGCGACTATTTTGTCAAGGATAAAACATCTGTACTTTATTCAATAACAACATGAAGATGTGTTTCCAATTTCAGGCATCTCATATTTAGCAAAATTAACAAAACTCATACAATTATATAATCCCTATTACTAGGATATAAATTATTTATGATATATTTTAACTTATAAAATCTTATTATGAATTAAGCAGGTAGTAGTAAAAACACACATTTTTCCTATTTAGTTATTAGTAATATAATTGAAACTTCTGAAATCTTTGCTCCAAAGCAACAAGATCAATGCAGAATTGAAGTCAATGTAGTAAGATTACTTTTGGTAATGATATTGCTATTTGAAAAAACAACAAAAACAAACACTAAGATTCATTAATAAAATATCTAGATTAATCAAAATAAAGGGTGAATAAATGTTTCAGTTGTAGCTCTGGCATTGGAATCAGATGTGGATTATAATATCAATTCTGTTTCTACCAGTTTATTTACATAATCCCTCAGAACCTCACTTGTCTTCATTGGGAAATGGAAAGCTTGCCTTAAAGAATTTTGCCGGTACTAAATTGAATATATACATGTGTATCTTGTGTTTGTGCATGGGTATATTTATGTGTATAAATCATATTGTTTGCTCAATTGTGATGTCTTGTAGGTATTTCCTCTGAAAGATTTTATTTTTCCACTTGTAATTATTTGCATTCCAAATTACCTTTTTGGTAATTTGATGAATATGACATTTACATCATTTTTAGTTGCCCTGAGTCATAATTGATAGCTTTTGAATAAAAGTACTTAAAATAATAATTCTTCCTTCACAATTCAAATAATATCTTATTTTGATTCAATTTAGAGTTTATAGTTCATAGTGTATCTTTACATGTGATAATCTTTAAGGCCATCAATAACTCTGGAATATTAACATCATTTGACTAATATCTTTACTTCACATATTAAAAAGAACTGGAAGTTTAGAGAATGCCCCCGTTTGACTACAGTTACCAAAAAAAGGTAAGAGAATAGAGAAAAGAGTCTGAGAATAGAGACTGTACCTTTTTAACATAACTTGGAAGTTGTGTTTTTGTTTTTAATGCATTAGGCAAATATGGATGGTAGGCATTACTAACTGTGAACCTTATAAGTTCTCTTCTTCCATTCAGTACTAGCCCCAGGGCACACAGATACCAAGTCAGGGTTGCATCCCAGCCTGCATTCAATGCCAGAAAGTCCAGGGAAATGAAATGTGGTCAGAATTGATGTAACTTCTGAATCATACTGCTAATGGAAATGTGGGTGTACTGTCTCTTTTTTACTCTTTCTCTTTTTTGGACTATTTATTACATCAGTTTAGGATAAAAAAAAACCCAAGAGCATATTTCTAAATGTTGAAAGCTATTCCAAGAGAAACAGAATTATCATCATGAAAGTATATAGCATTGTGGTGTTCTTATTAGATGCAAAGGCTTTGCTTTCAGATTCTAAAAGAATAAAAGCTTAGCATCTCTCTCTCTCTCATATCATTTAACTCAGAAGCACAGGAAAGGAATCAATTCAGTAGTGAGATTTTGCTGGAGAGAACAGGAGTCTTTTATTAAAAGACAGATATGGAGGAGAAAAGTTGACTTTTTGTTACAAATCTCTTGCTCAATATTTATCATCATTGCCCAACTAGTTAGCCTTTCAACTCTGCTGGAAGTGGACTATAGGGAGAGTTAAACATTTCCCCAGGAAGCAACTTTGAACATGTTTATCCGCCAAAATCTATTGTCTTATATTTTGATTACATTATATTGATGGTACTATTTTGGACCTATGTCCCCTGTAGAGATGTAAAGAGGAAAAAATGCCTTTGAATTCTACATCATTCTGACTTACATTCTAATCTAGAACAAAGTTAGAACAAAGTTACTGAAGCTCTTCAAGCCTCACCTACCTAGAGTGTAAAATGAATACAAATTATTAACTATGTAATTGTGAGTTTTCAATAAACAGAAAAGCATCAGAAATAATAAATAGTTGTCACTCTGAGTGAAAAGTACATGCATTTTGATATTTATACTATGTGTCCCATCTGTGTGTAACAGTAATACGATGTAAGTCACACAGGCAATTTAAAATTTTCCATTAGTCAAATTAAAAAAGATTTTATGTAGAATTAATATAATAATGCTCTGCAACCCAATATATCCAAAGCTCATTCCAGCATGCAATCAGTAGAAAAATAATTAATAATATATTTTGCATTCTTTTTTATGTATATCAGGCTCTGTGATCAGTTACATATATTTCACCCACAGCACATCTCAATCTGGAATGGCCACATCTTAAGTGTTTACTAATCACATGTTGCCAATGGTGACTGTATTGAACAGTGCAAATATGTATATGGAAGTTATTCAAGAAATGTTTTTCATAAATAAGGACCCACGATAAAGATAAATTAGAGGGTAATGAGAACAAAGATATTTCCCTTAGCCAGTATTCAGAAAATGGCACATAATTATAGTAGAATAAAACAACATGTAGTGTATAATTATTGATAATATATAAGTGCTTTATTATCTTGCCCATGGTCTTAATAAAAATGGATTTTAATATATACATTATTAACTATGCATAAATAGGCTAAGATGTCATTCTATTAGATCATAAATGGGAAGACAGATCTTGAATGAACTAAACAAATGATTTTCCTAAACCTCATGGATTATTGTAAAATGGGGCCTTTTGAATAAGTTCCAAGATTATTTTTTATTCTGTTATTTTCCATGCTTTCTTTTGTCTGTTTTTATTCATTTATAGTAGGGACATATTGATGATAATACATATTTATAATTTTATTTATAGACTTTGAAATTATCTAACAAATGAATTCAGAATATCCCTGAGCACAAAGTGCAAACTTAAAGCATGCTTTAACTGCCAGGAAAATTAAAGCTTTCTTTCATCAGGTGCCTACAAAATTGTTATTCTTGGCTCTATACAGTTCCAGATCAAATACAAAATGAATATTAAAATACTTTCACTGGAAATATCTATTATCCCTGAGGGATAAAACTTGGCATAAAATTTAATTTTTTAAAAAACTGCATTTACTTAGACTACTAAAAGGGTAATATGCAAATTAACCATCACTCCATCACAAGGATGGCAGCACCCAGTCCTCTCAGCCCCACCAGAGTCCCCCAGTCCTGGTGGTGGTGGGGGGCGGGGGGGAGCAGCCGCTGAGAGTGGGCAGCATGAGTGGCCTAGCGGAATGCTTGCTTTGTCACCGTGGTGACGAAGCAAGCATTCTGCGCCTGGCCGAGGATGGGCCTCTGGCCAGTCTGGGGTGTGGAACACTTGCATAAGAAGAGAAGGAACCAGCGAGCTGAGCAGAGTCGAGTGGCCCCCGACTCCCAGGCAAGGTCAAGTCTGGGTGGCCAGAGGGTGGAGGGGGTGGGGGATAGTGTGATAGGAGGGGCTGGTGGTGGAGGCACAGGGGTGAAAGCTGGCTGAGAAAGAGGAAGGAAGCCCTTTATCAAAGTTCCCAAGAACAGGGAGGGAAGTTGTTTGCATTTCCCAGCCGCAGATGGGCCTCTGGTCAGGCCAGAGCGCTGAATGCTTACATCGTTGCCCCAGTGAGGCAAGCGTTCTGTGCCCAGCCATAGATGGGCCTCTGGGCCGTGAGAGCCTCTGGGCAGTGGGCGCAGAGCGGCCAGGCATCACAGAGAGCTACTGGCACATGGATTCGTGCACAGGGCTACTAGGTGACTATATGTATCTTATTCTGGAGCTTTACTAAATTAATTAAAATATAAAACTTGAGTAAAATGTATATTATAATTATTTGTGGGTTATTGTATGTGAAAAATCAAAAGTTTAAATAAATCAGCTATAAAGAAGGCACATAGTTAGCTTGTATGAAATAAAAATATCTAATAAATATATTTGCTTTATGCCATAAAAAACAATTTAGATAATATAAGAAAATATTCTACAAAAATTAATGATAAAATATAAATAATAGGAATAACTTTATAGTAACTTCATAGATGAAACAACACACAAAAATTTATAAGAGGAGAGTCAACATTCTGTTCTTAGATGTGGCACTAACTATTACAAACACTTTATTTTTTAATTAAATACTTTATTTCAAAATGGGTTGAAAAATAATAGAGTTGTCTGAAATTCCTTTAAAATTATCCAAGAATATGAAAGGAAGAAATTAATATACCACAGGTCAAATATCCATAATTTTATGAGTGAGCCCTAATAACCTGTGTGTTAGGATATATGACCAATGGTCTAAGTCACTTAAGCTCTGTTCCTTCTCGTCCTTTATGCTTTCTTTGCCTCAGTACGGACATCTTTCCCCCTCTCCCCCCAAACATATCCCTATTGATTTCAGAGAGGAAGGGAGAGGGAGAGAGAGACAGAAATATCAATGATAAGAGAGAACCACTGCTCTACTGCCTCCAGCATGCCCCACACTGGGGATCGAGTCCACAACCTGGGCATGTGCCCAGACTAGGAATTGAACCATTACCTTCTGTTTTATAGGTCTTCTGTTTTATAGGTGCTCAACCACTGAGCAACACCAGCTGGGCTGGGCATCTTTTATTGTTGTGTTTTGCTTGGACCAGTTCTATCATGCTAAATACAGTGTGTTATTAGAACCATCCATTGAGTTGCTCATTTCAGATATTTCATATTTCATTTCTAGTATTTAAAGATCATGATTATTATTAGATCTCATTAGCCATTAACATGTCCATCCTTTCCTCTGGTTGACCATCCTTTCCTCTATATTTAACATATCAATAATAATTATTGTAAACTCCTTATCTACTAACATCAGTATTTGATCATCTATCTATTTCTATTGTCTATTTTATTCTCTAGGTAATAGGTAATTTATCAGAAAGCCATAGCTCTTTATATATTTTTATCTTAGTAGTGTGGAATTTGCATTCACTGTTTCCTTAATTATTAGTCATTTGGCAGATACTATGTATTACAAAAAGAGTAAGGGCTTAAAATGGTGACACATTTATCCAGAGAGGACTCCCCATTTCCTCAGTTAATTTTGGGGCTGGTCCTCTCCATCTAATCTAGGATTAAGTTTATTTAAAGCAGAATGGAAGCTTCAGAAAATTTAGCTACTTTTGGTTAACCACCATTACACCACAACTTTATCATCCTTCAGTTCTTTTAATAGAGTATCTGTGGTTCTTTGTCAATATTGAAGACTATGAGTTTCGTTCTTCCTGAAATAATTTTTAAAGGTATCCTCTTTAGTTTTTGTCCAGTAATGTTTCAATATTTCCACAACGTCTTAAGAGAAATTTCCTCCTTGGTTTAGAGGGCTGTTCCATCCTCTGACCTTAATATATCAGCACACACAATGTCAAACTCCAGTTTCTGTGTCTTCTAGCAGCTACCTTCTGACACTGGACTCATGACCTCCATCCGAGCCCTCAATCAGTCTCCTACATTATATTGGCTGTGGATTCTCACTGTAAATTTACCTCTCGTTCCAGCAGCTTCATCTCTGCCCTATTTTGCATCTGCTTAGATTCAATTTATTTTTTTTTTATCTCCTAAGCATTGAATGTCTATGGGAGATGTCACTGTCCTTTTCACAATTTTCCGCCCAATTCCTTAGACCAGCATTCAGGGCAACATTCCAGCCAAGAATAAGCTAGGGAAACCAAGATTACTTATTAGTCCTCAAAAATCTTCACATTTTGTCACCCAGTCCCTCACATCAATTAAAGCTTTGCTGCTTTGCCTTTTTCTAGCAATGGTCCATTCTCCAATTGTAAGTTTACGCCCCAATTTGGCACATATATTTATTCTATAAAGCAGCTGCGTATTCGTTAACTCACTTCTGAATGATTCTCCCCTCTATGGAGATAGTGCAATACCAAGGAACTCACAAGAGAAGCTGTTGTTAATACCCTAAGACTTGAGACATCATAAGAGACCAGGATTATAGGTTTCCATTTATTTTATTTAAAAAAAATCTATAGATAAAGACCATTTGGTCCTTTTTGCCCTTTAAGAAGGAACAACACAATAAGTTCTCAGAGTTCTATCATGTGTCAGATTTATTATTAGCCACTAGCTATCACGGATGACTTTGATAATTATAAAGTTTGTTATTTTTTCTAGTAAATTATTGTTATAAATCTATAGTGTACCATTGGATAAAGACATAAAGTATAAGGTACACAGATGTTAAAATAGAATGAGTTCGTTAGGAGCATAAACTCATTAAATTTATTTTAAGATGTTCATCACAACTACTAATTGTATTCTGCTGATCAAAGATTTTATGTAGCACATCAGAACAACTATGGTGTTAAAAGCAAAGGTTAAAGAAAAAGTGATGATCACACTTGGCGTATTTTTTTTTTCATTAACTGAGAATAAATATTATTCACACTTTATATGTGTTATTTTTATAGATGTAATTTCAAATATCTTGAGACCTTCCCTTATCTTTCCAATTAGAAGACATAACATAAAAATAAGCCAATTTATTTTTTAGTGTTAGATTCAAAGTAAAAGCTGTTTTTACCTTTATCTGATAGCCTGACATAATGTTAATTTAATCATGTATATTCTATGATAAATTTAGAGTCCAAAATATACATTGCATGGAAAACTACCATTTTATTTACTTTTCAATTTTCATTTTTTAAAATTTTATTGACTTAGAGAGAGGAAGGAGGATGGGGAGAGAAAGAGGGAGCGGGTGGAGAGAGAGAGAGCAAGAGAAAGAGAGAGAAAATCTATTTGTTGTCCCACTTATTTATGCATTCATTGGTTGAGTCATAAACTTGGCTTATTGGGACAATATTCTAACCAATTGAACTGCTGGACCAGGGCTGAAAATGATATATTAAAAATTTGTAATTGTCAACTATAATGTTTTCATTATACAAAAAGTTACTAAAGCAATAGCACACCCCTTATTAAATGAGACAAACGTCTTTATTAGAACTCTCTCTGGTACACCATTTGGCCTTCATCTATATTTGTTGAATAAATGCATAACTATTACAAAGATTATATCCAAATCAAGAATGTATATTCATTGAGCTTCTGCACTGTGAATGATACTAGACCTACACCGGTGAGCAAGCAGATAATCTCTTCTGTCCTTATAAAGCATTGTGGAGAACACAGAATGTATACAAATGATAACACAGATGATTAACACAAATGATGTGACAACCCATGCAAATGAAAAGAACGATACTGTGAGGAGCATAACAGGACCTAGTTACACTGTGAGATACCAGACAGTATCTGCAAGAAAATGGCATTTAGCATGTGTCCTAGGAAGGAGTAGACATTCAATCAGCAGAGCACTTGAAAGACTACCCGGGAGATTGAATAAAATCAGTAAGGCCATTGTGGGGAAAGAAAATTTAACATTTTGAAAGACATTGAAAGATTTCCAGTGTACTAAGACAATGAGAGAAAGTGGTTCTAAACGCGGCTGGAGTTGGGCAGAAATTAGGTGTTGTGGCTGAATGTTGGATC
>NW_006300375.1:7450687-7465365 GCF_000327345.1 Myotis davidii | reverse complement strand
TTTTACTTCTTAATTCCTTCACCATTTTCATCCCTCCCATCCTCCATCCCAACCTCCCTCCAGTTATCTCTTTGTTTGCTTGTTCATTTACTTTGTTTTTTAGATTGCACATACAAGTGAAATCATATAGTAGTTGGCTTTCTCTGACTTACTTCACTTGGCATTATAACTTCTAGGTCTATCTAGATTGTCAAAAATGGAAATATTTTTTCATTGTTATGGCCAAGTAATATCCACTGCATATATGTACATATCTTATTGTGTTTTTAATTTGCATTTCTCTGATGATTCCTGATCTTGAGCAGCTTTTCATAAGTCTCTTGGCCATCTGTATGTCCTCTTTAGATAAATGCCTATGTAGGACCTCTGTCCATTATTTAATTTGATTCTTTTTTTTTTAGTATTAAGTTGTATGAGTTCTTTATATAGTTTGAATTTTATCCCCTTATCAGATGTATCACTGGAAATTATCTCCTCTCATTCATTTGGGTGTCTTTTCATTTTGTTAATGGTTTCTTTTGCAGTGCAAAAACTTCAGTTTGTAGTCCAATTTGTTTCTCTTTTCTTTTGTTTCCTTGTCTGAGAAGAAAGATTCAAAAAAAATATTAATCAAAGCAATGTCAAGGAGTTTTCTATCTATGTTTTCCTACCCAGTCTCCAAAACTGCATTTCCTTAAGATTAGTGATGTTAAGCATCCTTTCAAATGTCTCTTGACCATTTGTAAGTCCTACTTGGAGGAATGTTTATTCAGGTCCTCTGCCCATTTACTCCTTATCAGATATATTATTGGTGAATATTATCTTCCATTCAGTAGGCTGATCTTTTGTTTTGTTGGTGATTTCCTTTGCTGTGCAAAAGCTTTTTAGTTTCATGTAGTCCCATTTGCTTATTTTTCTTTATTTTCTTGCCCAAGGAGACATATCAAGAAAAAAATAAGAGCAACATCAAGGAGTTTACTGCCTATGTTTTCTACTATGACTTTAATGGTTTCAAGTCTTACATGGAACTCATTAACCCATTTTGCAGATAGTGTAAGAAAATGCTCTGGTTTCATTTTTTTCCTGTATCTACCAGATTTTCCAACACCATTTGTTAAACACTATGCTGTACACCTGAAACCTAATATAGAATTTCAATTATAACTGAAAAATTTTTAAAAAATAGAAAAGTATAATTAAAGTAAAAAATAAAATAAAAGGACATTGGTGGGTTGTTGTTTTTTTTCTAAAGCGCATGGGACAACTAAAACATTTTCCAAAAAAAAGTGAAACACTGCTATTTAGGTTGGCCTTTTTCTCTCAGTAACGCTTATTTATTCTGGTTGTTTAATATATATGCTAGTTCCAAAAATAGTGCTAACCTAAAAATAAAAGGTTTTTCAAAGTAAGATGTAACATGCATTTAGTTAAGATCAATAAAAGTAGCCATTTGGGACGCACTGATTCAGGCAAAAGCACAAGTAGTTTCGATTAGGAGACAAAAGCAAAGGGCATTTCTGAGAAAGAGACAGAGAATAATTACATTAATAGAAGGTTCTTTTATTGGTGCAGATAACATAGTGATGTTAATTCTAAACAATGTTTTCAATTTTTAGTTCAGTAGTCATAACTGCTTACTTATTGTCTTTGCAAACAGTTCTTTAAGGCACAATGTTGCTTTAGTCCTAGTACAAAGGTTATTTTGCCCTTCTTTACTATGCCAGAGATTTGAGGCATAAGAAGTGCAAGGTAGTTCCTCCAGCTCCATTTTAAGGTGACTCAATTTATTATTATCTCTCTATATAAAAGCCTAAGCGACCAGACCACCAGAGGGCAGACACACCGACTGGTAGCTATGATACGCACTGACCACGGGGGGTAGACACTCAACGCAGGAGCTGCCAAGCTGCGGTGACTTGGCAGCTGTGGTTCTTGGGTGACGCACCCGGAACCAGAGAGGAGGGAGCCTGATTCCAGGGTGTGTCACCTGAGAACTGCCCTCTCTCAATCCAGGACACCTCGGGGGATGTCGGAGAGCTGGTTTTGCCCCATCCTCACAGGCCAGGCTGAGGGACCCCACCAGCCCATGAATCTGTGCACTGGGCCTCTAGTCATCCTATATAATAAAAGCCTAATATGCTAAGTGTCTGGTCAACTGGTCGGCTGTTCAACCAATCAAAGTATAATATGCTAATGATATGCTAAGGCTGCTCAACCACTCGCTATGACATGCACTGACCACTAGGGGATAGAAGCTCTGACCAGTAGGTTAGCTTGCTGCTGGGGTCTGGCCGATCAGGACTGAGTGAGACAGGCCGGACATTCCCTGGAGCCCTCCCGTGGCCCCTTGCCAGCTGGCCAACCTCCCGCATCTCTCCCCGACCCTGATCATGCACCTGTGGGGTCTCTTGGCCTGGCCTGCACCCTCGCACAATCCGGGACCTTTCGGGTGATGTCAGCTGGTTTCAGCCCGATCCCACAGGCATCTATAATAATAAAAGCATAATACGCAAATCAACTGAACAGCTGAACAGTGGAACGACCATTCAGACGACCTTCCAGATGAAGCCAGGGCTGTAAGGGCTGGGGGCTGCGAGGGCTGGGGTAGCCAGGGCTGTGAAGGCCTACTCTTGCATGAATTTCATGCAGTGGGCCTTAGTATATAATAAAAGGCTATATGCAAATCGACCGAACAGTGAAACAACAGGTCGCTATGATGCGTACTGACCACCAGGGGGCAGATGCTCAATGCAGGAGCTGCCCCTTGGTTGTCAGTGTGCTCCCACAGGGGGAGTGCTGCTCAGCCAGAAGCCAGGCTCATGGCTGGCGAGTGCAGCGGCAGTGGTAGGAGCCTCTCCCACCTCCGCGGCAGCGTTAAGGATGTCCAACTGTTGAACATCCCCAAGGGCTCTGGGACTGCGAGAGGGCTCTGGCCAGGCTGAGGGATGCACCTGGAGTGCACAAATCTCGTCCACCGGGCCTCTAGTTTTTAAATAATAGGACAATATTTTCATCATGTCATAAATTACCATGCAATGACCTTTCCTTTGTGGACTCTTATTAAGACTTTCTAAAACTCAAATAACATTTTTATAGTATCTTCTTGTAACATATAATTCTTGTTCTCTTACATAACTCTACTAGCTTAAAAAGCATGGTTTCCCAATATAGAAATGAGCTTAAAACATGTGAGGTAAAAAAGCTAGAAAGTTTATGCATTTGCTTTAGTGTGCATAAATGTAAAAAAAAAGATCACTATGAAAGAAATAATTTTGACTTAGAACTTTAGACATAGCAATTTTATTTCTTATTTTGTTCATTAGTGAAAAAAGAAAATTCCTTCACAGCTATATATTTTGTACAATAAAGCAGTTTAGGTACCAAGAACAGAAAAATGCATACTTGAAATCTCAATTGCAAATTGAGGAATCACATTAAATATTAGGTAATGATATTTTCTCTTTTGTAGAAAGAAAAAAATACATCAGGATTTATTGCAGTCATTAAATGATACATTAAAATTACATTAAGGAACTTAGTTTTTCTTCATCCAAAATTTGAAATACTCCAAGGTTTGGATATCAAAAACTTCCCTCAAGGCACGTGCAGACTCAACTTTCCTATCATCACAGAATTAGCAACATAATTTTGAAAATTACTCAAAAAATGGGAAGCACAATAACAGGACTATGAACAAACACAGGAAAACAAGAATGAATGGGAGGTGACAAAAACTACAAAAAGAATGATCAAGCTGACAGTATTTTTTAAGTAATCAAATTCAATAACTCTGAACCCATATGCTATAGTATAGAAAAAAATTAAACCGTGAGCCATATATCTTAGAATTAAGATGCAAAAATACTATTTATGCTGAATATTTACTTAAAATTTCCTGCAAAAACTCCTTTTGGTAAATCAACTCATAATATTACCTTGGTCTATACTTTGTGATATGTATTCACAAACAATCTTTTGGCTTCAGTATGAAATGAAATAATGATTGAGAAAAGTGACTTTTTGCAAAAGTATATATTTGAAATAAATTAATAAGTTGGCCATGATGCATTAATAAGCATGTTTAAATTCAGTAGCTTTCTGGAGGGGCTGTGCAGAACATCCTTGTTCTGTGCTGATCCAGACAGAGCTGCCCTGCCCTCCTATTGGCCATGGCCCACAAGCAGCCCAACCTGTTGCTCTTGAGCACCAGCAAACCAGCCTGCATTGGCTCAGCCCTGCAGACACCAGAAACACCAAAGAGAAATCTTGGCAATCTGTAGCCCACTTTTTGGTCACTATCTATTGATTCATATAATAAGAAAAATTTAAAAACCATTAAAATAGTTAACTTGTCTTGAGGTGGAAAAGGAATGCTAAGAATGGTGAGTGTCAAGAGAAAGTGTATTGTCTGCTAGGCTCAGCTCCTTCTACTATTAGGGCAGGTCTCACAATTTCAGAAGACATAAGGAATAATAGCCAATAAATCCCTAATGGTGTGTTGATCATAGGGAATTAATTGCCCAGTGTGAGGTAATCTTCATAGAGACCATGCTAACATGGCCTCGTATAGATCTGCTTCTGTTAGTATTTTCATCTCCATATGTGTTCCCAGTGCTAGGATGCTGTGGGGTGGAGAGAGGAGATGGGGTCAGGATGTAAGAGTGTAAAAGATATGCTTGCCTATGAAATGAAGGTAAGAACAAAAGCAATAGTTGCTGTTTCTTTGAACAACAGGCTTCAGAAAGATTATTTTTATAATTTCTGCAACCATGGCATGTTTATATTTTCATATATTCCAGCGTTTGCAGTACTTTTCCTCCACTAACCATAAGTTGAAAATTTATTTTAATAATGTCACCAAAACTCTAGCATTTAGAAATGTATCTCTTTTCCCTCATTATGCTCCTGCTTTTCCACATAAGTAACCTCTATCAACAGTTTGTGCCCATTCTCCTACTCTTTCTGTATGGATACACACACACACACACACACACACACACACACACACACACACACACAAAGATAGGGATAGTGGGGGAAATGTGTATTTGCACATAAATGCAGATTTACTTTCAATAAAATCAGTCATACAATGTCTAGTGGTTCCATTTATATAGAGCTATTTCATACTCTTTTGGACTTTGATATCTTTAAATATGTGCATCCATAATTTGTTAATAGTTATTCAACTGATAGATATTTATTTTCTTATGTTTGCTATTAAAAATGATGTTGCAATAACATTCTTATATAAATACACATTTGAGGGTATTTGTGAATATTTTTGTAGGGTAGATATTATGCACATTTTCAATTTTGAGAGATTACTGTCATCTTGTCAACCTTAAGTTGTACCAGAAAAAAAGGCTGTACCAATTTATACTTCCATGAACTTTGAGAGCACTAGTTTTAGTAGACGGTTTTACCATAGTAAATTATATTTCCAGTTTCATAATATACTGAATAAAAATTGAAAACTATTTATCACATTCATGCATTACTGATGATTAATGAAGTATTTTTATACACTAATTGGACATGAGCATTTTTCAACTGAGAATTCCTGCTTTTGTTCATCTTTTTCTGTTGTCTATTGATATCTTTTCTTCATATGAATTATAGGGACTTTACAGATAAATACTAAATATTTTATTGCAATATGTGTTTTTCAATCTGCCTCTTATCTTTAATCATGTTTATAATGATAATCCTGTGGAGATGGTAATAAATTTAGGTGGTTATATTTTTATTTATACCTTTTAAACTTTGTCTCATTTAGGAAGAACATAAAATAGTGGCAGTCTTTTGCCCTTTGGACTATTGCCCAACTCCTGTGCATTTGATGCTGACATCTCTATTTTCATGAAGTTATTCTGAAACTCTGGATCAGGTAATACAAACTCTCCTCTGTCTCCAAGAATTGGCCAATGAGTGAACTGTATTCCAAGACTCACAGAATTAGAGCACATGACACAAGCCATGTAAGAGCAAGCGTAGGCCAACTTGAGGTCTTTTGCTGTTACATTGGATAAAGAAAATAAATTATTAACTAAATGACACTGTCATCTACTAGTATATGTATATACACTTAGACTTTTTTATGGCCATCTTGTCAACCTTTAGTAGACCTTGCCTGAAAATAACTCCAACACACACACACACAAAAAGCAACACAGAAAGATATAGACAAACACATTCCAGATGAAACTACGTGGGTACTGGTACCAGCAGTGCCCAAAGCTGGGACTACCCTTCGGCTTTTCAGTTATGTAAGTAAATGAATTTTTAAACTGTTACATTTTTAAATGCAAGTTTGAATAGAGTTCATATAATTTGGGTTTTAAAATAAGACTTTTTTACATTTATTTTTGTTATTGAAATTATTGCATTTGTCCCCCTTTTCCCTGATTGACCTCCTCCTCCCCACTCATTTCCACCCAAATATTTTTAAAACTCTCCTTTACTTTCATATATGTAATATTTTTTCACTAAATTTACAATACAGTGTCATTTTAAAATATTAAGCAATACATAAAAATGTAAAGGAGGAAGCAAAAAAATTTCCTGAAAGAAGCACCACTAATATTTTTATAATGTTGTTTTATATGTTTTCCTAGATACACCCTGGTCTCCTACCCACCCATATATTTTATGACTTATGCTAAGGCTGGTTTTTTGTTTGTTTTTTTCTATCATAGAAAATGACATTTATTTATTTCCTCTAGGTTTGCCTCTTTCCAGCTTGAAGCAGTTGTTTTTTATTGGAAAGTGCACATTCTGATTTTTATAATATTTTGGTATTATTTATATTTACATCATGCTCACCTTTTTTTTCCCTTACCTACCATATTACTAATGTTAACAAACTGATTTGTACTTTTCTCCGTGTTTATATAATATCATTATTGATATACAAAGCACACAAAAATGAATTTTTGCCATTTTTGTTTCACAATTATGAGACATCATATAGTGTCCTCTTCATCTTACACTTCTCACATAATAGTATCTGAGAAATTCTTTCAATTAGTGATATGTCATTTTTTTATTTTTCATATACTATACTTCAATAATCATCCCCAAGATTTATTTCCAGATATTTTGCCTATACAAGAGATGCTGCAATAACATTTTTTATATTTTATTTCAATATCAATATGTTTTAAATTTCAGTAGCTAATTTTGAGATTTCTTTTCCACGGTAATGAAATGCAATAAATATTATTCATGAGTCCTCAAAAGCAAGCCCCTTTCCTTGCATGTGCTACACAAGCAGGGGTTACCACTTGTAATATCTGTTATCAGCAAATACATTATTCAGGCTAGCTAGTTGTTACCTTTAGATTTTAATATTGAAATTGAACACACACACACACACACACACACATATAATCTGTTTGAAATTTAAAATAATGTAAACATATTGGTGTATTTTACAAGTTTTCTTTTATGGTTTTCTTATTGAGACTTATACCAGTAGACCTTTATTTTTAATGTATATTTGAGGTATCATTTCTTCATATATAATATGCTTGTAAATATTCATCCTCAACCTACTGTATTTTACTTATGTGATTTTTCACTTATATGATTCAAATTTCTCACATATATTTTCTTTCTCACACAGAGTTTAGAAAGTCTAGAGGTTTCTTTACCCCTTTTGAGATGTGGAGATGGTAAGTAAGGGTTTTAAATACCTTAGGATATTTCCCTTGATTTCTCCACTATACCACCTTCTATTTGTTGTGTGTGCAAGTATTTGCATGGACATATGCCCAGGTATATGTATTTAATTTTTAAGGAAAAGCCAAGCTGTTTTCCAAAATATGTTTATGATTTCACATTCTTACAAGAAGTAAATGTGATTTACTAATGCTCTACAATTTTGCCAATGAATTCTTTGGTTAGTCTTTTTTTCATGCTAGATATGCAAAAATATGCGAAGTAGTATTACATTTTAATTTGCAATTTTTTAAATAATTAATGATGTTGAAAACATTTCAAATACTTATTTCCTATTTATATTTATTTCTTAATGAATAAACATATTTCTGTTCAAATATTTTGTCTTCTAATTGAGTTGATGTTCTTATCGAGTTTTGAGATTTCTTTATATATTTAGAATAGTTCTTTGTCAAATATTTGATAATTTATTTCACTAGTATCTTATTTTTATATTCTATTAATAGTGACTTACAAAGACCAACATTTTTACTTTTTATTAAATGTAATTTATCAATTGTTTTAATTATGCTTTTAAGAAATTGTAGCCTAATGCTAGGTCACATTTGGACCTATTCTATTTCCACTGTATTACATTATTTTGGGTTAATTTAGTATTTTTTATGATTCAGTTTTAGTCCTTTGTTGAATTATTAGCTATAACATTGTTTGCTTGATCTAGTATTTGGTTACATTTACATTATGCATTTTAATCTATCACAGTCTACTTTCAAATGATACCATACTACTTCATGCATAGTATAAGAACCTTAGAAAAATGTACTTCCATTTTACCACTACTTGCCGTTGTATTATTTTTGTCATACACATGTTTTAAAGCCCACAGTAGTATTGTTTTATTTGAACCGTTATCATTTGGATATTTTATATAATAATAACCTAACTATCCCATTCGGTAACACTTTGGTACTGTTCATTCCATTGTGTATATCCAGATTTAAAGTTGGTGTCTTTTGACTTTTATTGGAACATGTTCCTTATAGATTTCTTGTATTCAGTGTTTATAGGTGATTAATTCTTTTAGCCATTGAAAGTATGAAACTGTTTTTGATTTCACCTTTATTTTGAAGACACTTCTATCAGGCATATTATTCTGCATGAGCTTTTTATTTGGTTGTGTTTTTCTCCTGTATTTTAATGACATTCTCTACTGATTTTTCGCTTGACTTATATTCTATGAGAAGTCTAGGTTATTTTTATCTTTGCCTATTAATTATTTAATTTTGTATACACTGTTTGCTTTTCTTCTAACTACACTTTGATATGATTCTTTATCACTTGTTTTAAGCAAATGAACTATAATGTACTCTTGTATAATTTTTGTCATGTCATTGTGTTTGGAGTCCATTTAGCATCTTGGATCTGTGGTTTTTGTTTCCATTAAATTTGGACTTTTTCTAATATTATTTGTTTTAATCCCCCCATTTCCCTCTCTTTTTTGAAACTCTAATTACGTTTATAGTAAGCTCCTCAAATTTGTCCCACAATGCAGTAATGCCCAATTTATATTTATATTCCATTCTTTGTTTTTATTTGGTATAGTTTCTATTGTTATGTCTTTAAGTATTTTTTTAATCCTCATCTGAGGATATTTTTCCATTGATTTTTAGAAAGAGTGAAAGGGAGGAGGAGATACACATTGATTGGTTGCTGCCCACACGCACCTCAACCAGAGTGGGGAACCGAGTATGCAATCGAGGTACATACCCTTGACAGGAATAGAACCTGGCACCCTTTAGTTCACAAGCTGATGCTCTATCTACTGAGCCAAACAGACTAAGGCTATGTCTTCAATTTCATTGATCTTTTAGTGTCTAAAGTATCCAATACATTGCATATCAGATATTGCCGTTTTTATCTGTAGAATTAAATTTGCATCTTTTTATATTTCCATGTTTTACTTAACATGCTCTCTCTTTTCCTCTAGCTTGTTACATATATAGAAAATACACTTAGGATATGTTTTAGTGTTATTTTTAATTGTATAAGCAGTGTTTAGGGGTTTTGATTGATTTTTCTCCACATCATGGGTAATTTTCCTGCTTTATTGCATAGTTTATAGTTTTGAATGGACGCCTTGGTGTATAGGTATATTTTGCATTCCTATAAATAGTGTTGAGTTTCATTAATGGATATAGTTATGTTACTTGAAAATAATGTGATATCTACCTGTCTTGCTTTTAAGGTGTTTTTTAAGCAGGACCAGACAGAGTTTAGTCTTAGTCTAAGTCAAATTTTTACCCATTACTAAGGCATAGCCCTTCTGAGTCATCTACCCAATAGCCTCCGAAACATGAGGCTTTCCGCTGTGGGAATAGGAACTGTATTTGTTCCTGAGGGAGCTCTGAGGTTGCTTCCCTCTGTTTATTTTACATGGTTGTTTCCTCGCCTTGAAAGCTGATCAGTACTCAGCTGAAGACTGAAAAGGGACCCACTGCACAGCCCCACATTGCACTCTGTGTGTAGCTTTCTGCTCTCAGGGTTCTGCCCTGTCAACTCCAGCCTCTTGTCCTACCCATTCACTCGACTTCCTCTCAGCTCAGTGACAGCACCGTCCTCTGCCCAGGTTCACCTCGTTGTGATGCAGTCCCCAGCTTCTCTCTGGACAGGATAGTGTGGCAGTAATAGCGCTCATCCTGCTTATTATCTTTTAGGGAATACTACCCTTAAATGCACCATCTCCAATGCCCCGAAAAGTATTGTTTTATAGTGTCCAGATTTTTAGTTGGTTGTTTGGGGGGCTGTAAATTCAGATGCAGTTACTCTATCTTGCTCATAAGCAGTTTTTATAGGTGGTGTTTTTTTTTTCAAGATTACAAGGAGATAAATCCTAAGAATCACTGTTGGAATTTATTGTGCTCTTACTGTTAAATACAGATGTATGTATGGAAAAGAACTCTAATAAGCCCATTTAACTTGAATACAATTCTAATATTGTTTTTGCATAGTTTTTATAAACTTATAGACCAGTTATTTAAAGTCAGCAAAGTAGTATTTTAGTGTAATAAATATTAGTATATATCCTGATAAATACAATAGGTTTGGAATCATATACATGGGATGACTAAAGAATGTGTTTGCCAAGCATTTTATGGAGGAGACTAATCAAGGGAGATGGATAAAGTTAAGCCATGATTGTTTTTAAAGGTAAGTCAGTAAAAGAAAGACTGCACGTGCAAGTTTATTTCTAAATATGCTTGCTCCCACACCTGAAATTGTCAAATTTCAATGTATTCTTATTTATTTTCACTATTTTATTTTTATTTTTATATTCTGGATGTCTGTTTTATAAAATTTTCAGAAAAATATTCAATTGCCATTAAACATGGAACTATATTGTGCCTTAGCAAATCATATATTTCTAAAGAAAAATAATTTGGAATTCTATTTAGCACAATAAACAGTCAATTTATCTTTATAAACATCTCAATATAGAATATTTTCATAGATAAGACCAAGAAAACAAAAGCATTCCATTTCACATTAATTTAGTTAGTGCTATTAAATATTTTTATTTCAGAGATGTTAATCTTTTGTTTAAGAAGTATTAGAATTATTAAATCAGGAAACTAAAATTCCAGGCAGACTTTTGGTTTGAAGCAAATATATTCTCTTAATTAAAAATTAATTTTAATCTCCTAGACAGAAATATTTCTGTTTTACCATAATGGTGAAATAAAAACAAAACAAAAGCTAATTTGGCCAGGACATGCAAAAGTTCACAAAGATAAAAAGTGAGATCTATCAAACTCTAGTTCAATTGAGGAAAACAAAAGGTTTCAATTGTGGTAAATTCTGCCCCTGCTTTTGGATAATAGGCAACCTGAATAGGCAGAAGTTCCTAAACTTCTATAATTGTCCTTTGATGCAAAGATTTAAGGCCTATACTAGGGATGTTCAATGAGGAAAGAAGGCGCTGGGTTCCACCAGGATTAACTGGGAAGTTTTCTTTTTGTAACTATACCCACCTGTCCTGTCCAGAGGTAGTTCAACATGGGAAAGCAGAGGTGCCTTCGGAGCCTGATTATTTAGACTTGAGTACTGACTCTGCCACTAAGGTCACAGCACTAGTCATAGTGCTTACTTCCCGGATCTTCAGCTCTAAACGCAAATCAAAAGTAAGTCATAGAGCCGGCCTGTGTGGTTCGGTGGTTGGGCATCGACCTGTGAACCGGGAGGTCGCAGTTGATTCCTGGTTGGGGCACGTGCTCGGGTTGCCGGTGTGGGGCGTGCGGGAGGGGGCTGATCCATGATTCTCTCTAATCGATGTTTCCCTCTCTCTCCCTCTTCCTTCCTCTCTGAGATCAATAATAATAAAAAAGACAGAATTGTTTGGAGGTCGAAATAACAGAATCCATGTAAATTGCTTAGCATAGTGTTTGACATATAAATCCTCAATAAATATTAAATATCACACCTCCTAATGAAAGTGCTTCATAACACTTAGAAGCGATGGGACAGAAAATTAATTGGATATCAATTTGAATAATTGGATATCAATTTGAATAATTGAACATACACCCTCCAAAACCCATCAGACAGTGAGCAAGGAGAAGGGCAAAATGGATCCTTCTCCCCCTTGTATTGTCCTTGCCATATAGCCCCAACTTTTGTACCATCATGAAGTGATGGTTTTTATTAGGTTAAGACCGTTCTCCTCTATTCCTATTTTGCTGGTAGGTTTCTCATGAATCGGTGTCAGATTTTGGGAAATTCATCTTCTGCATGAGTTGATTTGGTCAAGGGCATGTACCTGGGTTGCGGGCACATCCCCAGTGGGAGATGTGCAGGAGGCAGCTGATCGATGTTTCTCTCTCGTCGATGTTTCTAGCTCTCTATCTCTCTCCCTTCCTCTCTGTAATAAATCAATAAAATATATTTTAAAAAAAAAGATAATGTTGGTTTCATAAGCATTGTTCCCTCTGCTTCTTTATTCTGGATGAGATTGTGGAGAATTGCTATCCTTTCTTTATTAATTGTTTGACAGTATTCATAAGTGAAATCAACTGGCACTATGGTTTCTATTTAGGAAGTTTATTAATTATTGATTGCATTATGGCCTGAGGACATACTTTAAATTATTTAAAAGAACATAGATCATACAAAGTTTGTTTTATGGCCAGAATGTGATCTGTCCTATTCAATACTTCATATGCATTTTAGAAAAATGTGTATTATACTATTGATGGATAGAGGAGTCTTTAAATGTCAATTAGATCAAGACGATTGATAGTGCTTTTAGGTCCATTTTATCCTAACTGCTTTTTCTGCCTGCTTTGTCTACCAATTACTGAAGAAGAGATGGTAAAATATACAATTAAAATGATGTTTTTGTTCATGTCGCTTTTCAATTCTATTTTTATTTCTGCATTTAGATAATTCTCTTCTGGTATATAGATGTTTAGGATTTTTTTGGAGAATTTATTCTTTTATTGTTACTTTGTCTTTCCTTATCTCTGATCATTATATTTCTAAAATTTGGTCTGGAAATAATGTCGTTACGCCAACCTTTGGTTTATTAGTGTTATCATGGTATAGTTCTCTGCATCCTTTTACTTTCAACTTATTGAATCTTTATATTTCAAGTATCATTTGTAGACTATGCTGTTTTTATAGTGTTGTGGATTCAACACTATATTTTGTTTATGAAAACTTATTCAACTGAGATTAACATGAACACAATAAATTCCTATATGAAATGACAAAAGAGAATTGAGTCCATGTTTGATGGAAATATATGGTCAATTACTATAGAAATCTTTTGTGACTGTCATTATAGAAAAATACAAAATTTCAATTGATTTTATTTTGCCTATTGCAGCTATCTCTTCATTTAACTGAAAATTCAAAATTACCAGGTGATCTCTTCTTGCCAATATTAACCTCAACATTGTCATCTTACTTTATTATCATACTAACATTTTAGCAACTTCCTTTGTAATTTTGCATTGTTAGCCCCCTTCTTAGGACTTTAATGACTCAATTCCATTTTTGTAAGTCTATGAGTTCATTAATTGGCTGTTAAGAATGTTATTCTAGAGATTATTCAAGCAATTTTGTTCATATTGAGGACAAATTCAAATAATTAAAACTATGAAATTTGGACCTAGAAGCATCTAATTTTTACATATGAACAATTTCAACAGCTTATCAGTTAAACTTCTACAAACTCACCGTAGATGTACTATTACAATTGAGCTTTTATAAAAACCTATATTTTCACGCAAGCTTATGGAAAAAGTAAAATTTATACTTTACTTACTTATCTTTGTTTCACCAGAGATTTTTATCATTTTGGTTTGAGCAAAGATCTCAGATGCAGGCCTGGCTAGTGTAGCTCAGGTGGTTGGAGCATCATCCTGTAAACCAAAAGGTTGTGGGTTTGATCCCTGCTTGGGGCACGTACTGAGGGCAACCAATAAAAGATGTCTCTCACATTGATGTTTCTCTCTCCTCCTCTTCTTTTCTCTAAAATCAATAAGCATATTCTCAGGTGAGGATTTAAAAAGAAGATCCCCCTAGCCAGTTTGGCTCAGCGGATGGAGCATTGGCCTGCAGATGGAAGGGTCCCAGGTTCAGTTCTGGTCAAGGGCATGTATCTCGGTTGCAGGCTCGATTCCCGGCCCTGGTTGGAGTGTGTGTGGGAGGCAACCAATCAATGTGTCTCTCTCACCAAGATGTTTCTCTCTCTCTCTGTCTCTCCCCCTCCCTCCCACTCTCTCTAAAAATCAATGGAAAACTATCCTCAGGAGAGGAGTAACAACAACAGCAACAACAAAAAAGGAATAGTTTTAATACTTTTCCTTCTCAAAGATGATTGTAACTACATTCAAAGCAGTCTTAAAAAATTGTGGTGAAATATACATAACATAAAACTTACTACCTTACCATTTCTTTATCTTAACCATTTTTAAAAAACTTATTGATTGATTTTAGGGAGAGAGAGAGAGAGAGAG
>NW_006300375.1:7449933-7450640 GCF_000327345.1 Myotis davidii | reverse complement strand
GTTTTCTTGTTCGTTGAATGTAAAGATATTGCTCAGCTAGTACTTTCTTTCCAGAGGAAACTTCCATAAGTAGCTGTAGATTCATTGTGTCCATGGGAAAAAGTGAGTTCAGAGTCCATCGGAATTGTGATCTTGAACAAGAACTTTTCATTGAATATTGATTGCAGTGAAAGTCCTCACTCCAGATTAAAATGATGGAAACGTGTATTTCACAGTTACAATGCATTGGCCAATCAGGCCAAAATGCAGTGTTTTAATGATTAAATAAGCATAGGACTTACCCTTAAAGGTTAGTCTCCAAATGACAACCATATTCAAGATGAAAAGCTGAGTGGAGTGCGAACAGGGATCCTGGACATGAGGTTGCTATAAAACATGAGACAGTCAGTTCCCCGAAGAGAGAATGAGCGTATTCTAGTTTTATGCTTCTTGTGCTGAACTTAGTTGGAGCACAGATCAGAAAGTTCAAATCCCAGTTTCCCCAGTCACTAGCTATATTGAGCTTGGGCAAGGCACTTACATTTTTAAGGCACATCTGTTGTTGCAAGGACTTGAAAGGACTCTGTACACCTTGCCTTGCTCACCACTTATTATTTTATTACCTCAATTCTCTTAATTACCTAACCCATTTTTCATTGGCTTACAAAAGTGAAATTACAGTTCTTTTATATACACACTAGAGGCTCGCTGCACGAAATTCGTGCAAG
>NW_006300375.1:7445253-7449917 GCF_000327345.1 Myotis davidii | reverse complement strand
GTTTTCTTGTTCGTTGAATGTAAAGATATTGCTCAGCTAGTACTTTCTTTCCAGAGGAAACTTCCATAAGTAGCTGTAGATTCATTGTGTCCATGGGAAAAAGTGAGTTCAGAGTCCATCGGAATTGTGATCTTGAACCAGAACTTCTCATTGAATATTGATTGCAGTGAAAGTCCTCACTCCAGAGTAAAGTGATGGAAACGTGTATTTCACAGTTACAATGCATTGGCCAATCTGCCAAAATGCAGTGTTTTAATGATTAAATGAGCATAGGACTTACCCTTAAAGGTTAATCTCCAAATGACAACCACATTCAAGATGAAAAGCTGAGTGGAGTGCGAACAGGGATCCTGGACATGAGGTTGCTATAAAACATGAGACAGTCAGTTCCCCGAAGAGAGAATGAGCGTATTCTAGTTTTATGCTTCTTGTGCTGAACTTAGTTGGAGCACAGATCAGAAAGTTCAAATCCCAGTTTCCCCAGTCACTAGCTATATTGAGCTTGGGCAAGGCACTTACATTTTTAAGGCACATCTGTTGTTGCAAGGACTTGAAAGGACTCTGTACACCTTGCCTTGCTCTCCACTTATTATTACCTCAATTCTCTTAATTACCTAACCCATTTTTCATTGGCTTACAAAAGTGAAATTACAGTTCTTTTATATACACACTAGAGGCCCGATGCACGACATTCACGCAAGAGTAGGCCTTCCTTTCCCTGGCTGCGGGCACCGGCACCCAGGACCCGGGCTTCCCTAGCAGCCACAGCTCTGTCTGGAAGGAAGTCTGATCTAATTAGTATATTATACTTTTATTATTATAGATAGGTTATTATGACATAGAAGCTCCCTGGAAACCTGTGAGAAATGCATACGCTCAGTCCTATCAGACACCAGTCAAAGTGAATCCTCATCCCTGTACCCTGGACAGGCCTCCATTTCCTTAAATTTCACCTGCCCTCTAGATGTGCCTGTGACTCTCCTTGATGGTGAGCCCCCTCCCCAGCATATTGTTATTTTACCGGACATACCTATTTTCACATTGGTGATCTCTTCTGATGTCCTCACTCTGACTTGGGGAGGGTACACTTTTTCACATAAGTATTCATAGTAGAGGTAAGTCTAGACTATGGCTTTTGGAAAGCTTACTTTGGACTTTAAAAAATTCAAAATAGAGAGCAATGTAAAATTAGAAATAGTTACTCTTAGGTTCCACAGGTCCAAACGTGAAGTAGAAATTGGGAAGATACTTGGAGAAGATGAATGATGGGGACTAAAGTGGACCCCATAATAAAGTGGTCAGTCAGAGTTCTTACTCACCCCCTTATCATGGGGTTCACTTATACATGCTTTGCAAAGCTGGCACCTAAGCTATAAAGCAAAAAGAGATCACTAGAGTCTGATTGGTTATAGGATAACAAGCCCCACTAAGGAAATGTCATTATTTATGACTTCAAAATATTCACATGGTGTAATCAAATAACTCTAACTAAAAATTAGCAGCAAAGTGTAAACCCAAAATCAATGAAGGTTGACTTTACTTAGCTCCCTGCCTAAAGTTGTGACATGACAACTCCAATATTCCTTTTCCTGATGATAAATATGGCTTAAGTTCCTATTAGTCCTTCACACACAATGTCAAGCAGTTAAAAAAATTTCAAAGTCATAATAAGAAGAAAATGTTATGCATGATCAAGGGAAAGGCTGTCAGTAAAAGCAGACTCACACATTTCCAAATGCAACTTTAAAATAAATTTGATAAATATTAAACATGTTAAATGAAATGAAAACTCCTAACTTCTCAAAACAACCAACCAAATGAAAATGCTAGCTTGAAAAATATTAAATTGGAAATAATCCATTTGCTTATCCAAACAGTAGACTGAATACAGCAGAAGAAAGGTCAGTAGAAATTATAAAAAAATAAGAAAATGTAACATAGCATCTGAGACTTTCAGGCAGTATTAAATGAAATATAAAATGTAATTGGAATGCCAGAAAGAGTATAATTATTGAAATTTTGTAAAATTGATTAAAGAAATAAATCCATAGGTCCCTAAACCCAAAGAATCCCAAGCAGTATAAATGCAAGGAGAAAACCACAATTAGGCATATTGTATTTGTACGGGTGAATAGGCGATAAAGAAAAATGTTTAAAATAGCTAGATTGAGGAGGGTCATATCATACAATATGACACATGGATGACTACTTTTTCAATATAATAGAGGATAAAAGAGATTGAAATACTTTATATGATTGCTAGAAAAAATCTAATAACTAAAAATTTAACATACAGTAGAAATTCTTTTCAAAATAAAAAACTAAGGACATTTTTAGAAACAAAAATAATTGATAGCAGAGATGCAAATCCATATATATTATTAAATGTTCCTCATGGCAAAGAGTGATATCACATTTGAAATATATTTAACATACAACATTATGTGAATTTAAGTTGCACAACGTGTTAGTACATTTATATATTGTAATATGATTGCTATTGTAGCATAGTTAGCACCTCTGTAAACTAACCTAATTATAATTATTTTTTGCTGGTAAGAATAATTAACAAGTTTGATGATTATAATACAATATTGTAGTCTGATTATAATACAATATTGTAGCCTATGTTCACTATACTGTGCCTTAGATCTCCAGGACTATTTACCTTCTAGTTCCAAGTTTGTATTCTGAGACAATATCCCTCCTATTTCTCTACCCTGTTATCCCCTGATAACCACAATTTACTCTGAGTTTGGCTTCTTTAGATTCCACATATAAGTGATACTATACAGTATTTGTCTTTCTCTAATTTATCTCATTTTGCATACTATCATCAAGTTATTACACATGGCAGTATCTCCTTCTCTCTCATGGCTAAATAATATTACAGTGTTCATATACACCTATGTATAGATAATATGTATATATACATACCACGTATTTCTACATTCAGTCATTGATGGACAATTAAGTTGTTTCCACAAAACTAATATTATAGAACATTACACGAAACAACTGCAGAATACATATGCTTTTCAAGTGTACATGGATAGGTAAGCAATATAATCTATTCTGGGGGCCAAAAGACAAATATTTACATTTTCAAAGTATTGAAATCATCCAGAATATGTTTTCTAAGATAAAAGTATTAAATTATAAGTAAGAAAAATATATCTGTAAAATTCTAAAATGTATTGAATCAACTACTGCACTTCTAAATAACATATGGATCAAAGAGGGAATCACAAAGAGAAACAGAAATAATTTGAGCATGGTGAAAATTAAAACATTATATTAAAACTTAGACTGTTGCTAAAGCAGTGATTAGGAGGAGATGCATTTGAAGTTAAGAGTGTACTTATAAAGGTTAAAAACAATTATCTATACCTCCACTTTGTAAGCTAGAAACAGGAAGGCAAATTAAACACAAATAATTACCATAAATAACAGCGAGTAAAATAAAAAAATAGAAAATAGATAACAAAAAACAGTATCAAAAGTTGGTCTTTAGTATTTTAATAAAGTCTGTAAATGCTTAAGACTGACTGAGAATAGATACAAAATTTACTAATATAAGAAAGTATTTTGAAGAGCTTTCTAACAAGAAGTATACCAACTTGAATGACTACTTGCCTAATTAATAAAAAAAATAAAATTTGAATACGCTTATAGCTATTAAAGACAGATGCTTTCATTAAAATCTTCCCTCTAATAAAAATTTTCAGACCCAAATGTGCATTCTATCAATATGAAAGGAAAAAATTATACCAATTTAACACAAAACCTTTAATAAAACAAAAGAAGCCAGAATCCCTTTAAAGTCATTTTGCACATCCCATTATTATTTTACTATTATAATGCCCATTAAGGACATTACAGAGAAAGAAAGTTAGGAGCTGATTATTTTTGTAAACATAGGCATGGCCCCACTGGCTTGGCACAGTAGATAGAGCATTGCCCTGCGGACTGAAGGGTCCCAGGTTCAATCCAGTCAAGGGCACATGCCCAGGTTGCAGGCTTCAATCCCCAGTGGGGGGTGTGCAGGAGGCAGCTGATCAATGAAACATAGGCACAAAAATCCTTAACAAATGAGCAAATCAAACTCAGCATTCCATAAATGCCATATATAAAACCCAGTGTATTTATACCGGGAATGCAAAGTTGGTTCAGCACTTGAAAATTAACAGTGTAATGGGGTAAGGTAGGAATATATCATATGATCTTTGTTATACATAAAGAATAAGCATAAGCATTTAAAATTGTTATTGGAATAGGAGGATATTTTCTTCAGCTGTACTAGGATATCTATGAAAAAACTGGCTAACATTGAACTCGCTGGTAAAATATTGAAATTTCCCCCCCCTCAAGCAGAAAAGCAAGCAATTATATAATGCACTTTGATTTTCATTCCATATTTTACTGGAAATCCTAGTCAGACAGTAAAATAAAAAGTCACAAAAGGCATCTTATGTAATAAAAGCATAGTATGCAAATTGTCCCCTCAACCAGAGTTCTTTCAGGAGTTTGACCAGGGGGCAGGCTGGCGAGCTGGCAGCCACTAGGGACCCTACCAGTGCACAAATTTTGTGCACTGGGCCTCGAGTGAACTATAAGTGAAGAAGTCAAACTCTCATTATTGGAGGATGACATAATTGTGAATA
>NW_006300375.1:7430795-7445163 GCF_000327345.1 Myotis davidii | reverse complement strand
ATATATATATTTATAGTTATGGGTTAAATTATGTTCCTTAAAAGAAATATGTTGAAGTTTTAAACCCAAGTACCACAGTAAGTGACTTTATTTGGAAATAGTGTCATTGCTGATGTAAATAGTTAGGATGAGATCATACTGGATTAAGCTTAACCCCTAATTCTATATGACTGATGTCCTTATAAAAAATGAAAATTTGGATATAGACATGAAAACAAAGAGAACATCATGTGAAATTGAAGTTATGCTGCCACAAGCCAAAGAATTTTTAGAAGCTAGGGGTAAGGCCTGGGTCAGATTCTTCCCTTCAGAGGGAGCATGGCACTGCCAACAACTTCATCTTGGAATTCTAGCCTCCAGAACTGTGGACATGTTTTTAGTTTTAAAGCCACTCAGTTTGTGATACTTTGTTAAGGCAAAGAAATACAAATATAGCTTCTAGAACTAGTAAGTAAATTTAGGTTGTGGGCAACAAACTCAATATAAGCAATTTAAAATTGATTTCTAAATGCTGACAACAAGTAATTAAAAAAACAGTTATAATATCATTTACAATAATATCAAAAACATCAATTACCTCTGAATAAACCCATAAAAAATTTAGAAGAGCTATACCTGAAACCAACAAAATCTTGTTGAGATAAATTAAGGAGATTAATAGAGGTAGAGTTATATACCAAATACAAATTTTACTAACTGTTAATATTCACTTTTCTAAATTAATATATAATTTCAATGTCATCTAAATCAAAACCTCAGGAACCTCAGGAACTTTTTGAAGAAATTATCTGGCTGCATCTAAAATTTATAATGAAAACTCGGACGATCTCAAATAGTTAAAATGGTATTTTAAGGGAGAAAAACCATTGTAAGACCAACACAATTTCATGCCAAGATTTTCTATAAAGTTAAGCTAATTGAGAAATGTGGATGGATGAGAAGACAGAAAAATATCCAGAGGATAGATTCAAGAAATAGATCTGTTATAACTAAAACAAACCAACCAACTCTACTCAATTGCTATAGTCGTGGTTTAAATCAGTAAGTCTCAAAACATGCTCTACAGAACAATACTCTGTGGGATGCAAATACATCCTAACAAAATTTTTTCAAAGTCCATGAACAAGTAGCTTTGGGAGACTGGAATAAAATAAAAACAAATAACAACATAGATTTATTTATTGGAGGGATTCAGGGGGTTTTAATATGTAAATATACAATTAAAACCTCCAAAAATATGTGCAGAATTTCCCAAATTTATTTGGCTTTGGAAACTGTTCCTGTCAGCATATCTCCCAGGAGAGCATTTCAAGGAAAACACTGAGAAATAAAGGAGCAGAATTGTTAAATAAATACAGTGGGGCCTTGTCTTACGAGTTTAATTCGTTCCGAGACCGAGTTCGTTAAGGAGCTCGTTAACTCAAATTACTCTATCAACTCAATGCAAAAAATCAGCCGAGAGACAGCTGGTATCTCAAAAAACTCGTTAGTCGGGACACTCATAAGTCGAGGCCCCACTGTATAGGTGGGGAAAGGTAGTCTCCTCAATAAATGGTACTGGGAAAACTGGATATCTACATGCAAAAGAAAGAATTGCACCTTTATCTTAAAAAAATTAAGTAGATTCAAGTTTAAACCTAAGATCTAAAACTAAAATTTTCAGGAGAAAGCATCAGGAAAACAATTGGCCTTGACAATGAATTTTGTTTATGACACCAAAAGCTCAGGCAACAAAAGCAAAAATAAATGAGTGGGACTACATCAAAGTAAAAAGTGTCTGCACAGCAAAGGAAACAACAAAATGAAAAAACATTATGGATAGGGAGGAAATATTTGCAAACCATATGTCTGAGAAGAGGTTGATAACCAAAATATATAAGGAGCCCATAAAATTCCATAGCAATAATTAAATAACCTGATTTTTAAAAATAGGCAAAAGACCTGAACACACCTTTTTCCACAGAAGACATACAAATGGCCAACAGGTACATGAAAAGATAGTCAACATCATTTATCATCAGGAAATTGCAAATTAAAACCAAAATGAGGTTATCATCTCATAACTGTTAGTATGGCTATTATAAAAAGTAATAAAAGACAAGTGTGATAAAGATGTGGAGGTATTGGAACACTTTTACAACCCTGATGGGATTATAAATTGGTACAGCTATTATGAGAAACAATATAGCAGTTCCTAAAAAAATTTAAAATACATATACTCCAGCAATCCCACTGTGGTATACTAGTATACCCAAAGGAAATAAAATCAACACCTCAACGAGATATCTAGACTCCCATATTCGTTAAATAATTATTCACAACATTGATAATATAGAAATAACCTAAATGTTTATCAATGAATGACCAGATAAAAATGTAGCATATAGTTATACTGAATTCATGTAGGATGAATGAGTCTAGAGAGATTCAATGAACAGCATGATGCTAACAGTTAATAATATTATATTGAATACTGGATATGGATTAAGAACACAGATTTCAAGTAGGTACTCATTATATACAAAAATGGTAGCTACGTGAGAAGATATGTTAATCTGTAATAATAATTTTACTATGTATTATGTATATCAAATCATGTAGACCTTAAATATATACTTTGTTAAAAATAAATATAAACAATTCAGAAAATTCTAAAGTAATCCATAAAAATTTAATCTATACTTCAGTAATAAAGATATTTTAATGACAGATTGTGAATGCTAATTCAAATTACATTTAGAAATATTTTCAAATAATCATTACAGAAAAAATTATGATGTGGGTGAAATTTTTATATTATATATATTATGCCTAAAAAGTATTATTACCTGTGCTTTTCTATTACTGTGGGTTAAGTAGTAAAATAAAATGGAACTTGTTCATAATATTGATGTTTGGTTTTAAAGGAGAAAAAATATCAACCACAATATTATATATGCTAATTAGTATAACAGTTCTCTATCTAAATGCTACTATAATTCAAGGCATTATTGTTTTTGAATTATTAGTCAATAGTAATGACTACCTTATGTCATAAATAATTTGTCTTTACTCAAATATCTTAACATACTTTGAATAAAATGTGCTTAACTAGGTGTGTTCTCCTGGTAAGTACCAAATCACATTTAGACAGAGGCTAACAAATTGCACTAAAGTATTCATTCAGATGGTTAGAAAAAATTATTACTGAAAACTGTATATTTATAAACCATAGTATTTACATCCCAGGAGTGAAAATGTATTGAAAATACTTTAGTATATCAGCTAATAAATATGATATTTTACAGAATTCCAGACTCTTAACAAGCCGCTATACACTTTTATATACATTTCTAAACATCTTAAACATTTCCACTCATGCACACTATTTGGAGAAATCATGCAGGCCAGTGTAACGAATGAGCAGGCAATGAGATCTGTTTTTAAGGGACTAAAATGTCTCAAATTATATTTTAGTGATGATGCCACCTTTGAATTCTACACGTAAGATGGATCACTTTTATGGCATGTATAGATTATAGTTCACAAAGCTGTTTTAAAAAATAAACCAACCAGACGACCCCTGGCTATAAATGTGTTCTTAACATACTTTTAAGCCACTAGAAAAAAATCTGAACCATCCAAAAAGGAGAAGCTGTTTGGGCATTAAAATAGTATTGCTTATACCAGCATTCACAACAACCCTCGTGACATACCTTGTAGTTTTGAAAAGGTTCTTGCTGTTGCTGCTTCTGTTGTTCATGTTGGTGTTGGTGATGCTGCTGCTACAAAAGAGGTGCGGACAAGCACTGTGTCCTCTGCTGTCCCATCGTGGACAAAAACCAACCACTGGCCCTAACCAGTTTGGCTCAGTGGATGGAGCATTGGCCTGCGGACTGAAGGGTCCGAGGTTCCATTACAGTCAAGAGCATGTACCTTGGTTGCGGGCACATACCCAGTAGGAGGCCTGCAGGAGGCAGCTGATCGATGTTTCTAACTCTCTATCCCTCTTCCTTCCTCTCTGTAAAAAATCAATAGAGTATATTTTTAAAAAAACAACCATTGACAAATATTTGAGAGTATTGCATAGGCATCCATTAACCTGTGCATATGGGAGGTTTTTCTCTTCTCTAAAATTCAATTGATTTTTCAATATTTGCTCTTTAGATGGCAGATTATATGATAACAGAAAATATCTGTCTAAAAGTGTCTTTCCTATTTATGAATAATCACATTCTATCTGTACTCATTTATTAAGATACCTTTATCTTATTTCCTCCATGATACATGAGCTCATAAAGGGCAAATAAATATACTCTTTTCATCTTTATAGTACAGCATTTTGTAAATAGAATAGTCAACCACTAAACATATTGAATTAATTTAAGCAACTTCATATAAAGAAAACATATGGACCATTTCTGCTACAATATGTTTAAACATTTAAAACAATAAAAACAACAAAAGAATCCCAAGTAAATTCACAATACTCAACATTTAAATAGGATTATTGTGATTGTAAATAATGATTAGATTATAATTTTAAAGTTTGGTTTGGTTTTAAATATTTAAATTTTAAATATCTACAAACCAATTTTTCCATCTTCCCTAATTATTAAAAAAATTTAATTTGTTCTTTGGATACCTTATAGTCCTTCATAAAGGACTTTGACTTAGTACTAACACTAAAAATAGGACTAGAAATTTTAAAGCAATGTATCATAAATTAACAGTTTTGTGAATTTAAATGAGAAAAATTAATTTCCTATTCCAGTTCTAGCATTGTTATATTCTGTGTGACATCTAACAATTTATATTAATTCAATCATTTTTATTTGCATGCATCAAATTGATTTATGGAAATCCCTGAGTGTGAGAATAAATCATGTCAGCAAATAGCAAATAATATTTCTGATTTACTGGTATTATAAATATCTCAAGGAAATGATTTCATTGCTAATATATCTAATTTTATAAAATATGTTTATAAAAGTTATGTATTTTTTTATATGAGGATACTGCAATTTAAATCAAACAGGGATGAACAAGTAATGAAACCATAAAGACAGACACAAATGCTTGGTGCTTGAGTGTTAAAAACACTCTATTTTATGAGGAAATCATATAGTGTCCTACCCGAAATATAATACCCTGGAGGTATGTAAATACAGCGTATGGAAACATTTTGTATAGCAGTCTGTACATTAATTGCTATATTTAGATATTTTGCTATATGTTTCATATACCGGTAAAGTTATGTAGGTTCAGTAATATACCTAGAGTCACATATCATATACATATATTTTATTTACTAAACTCCAAACTAGATAACTAAATTATAGACTCAATTAGTATTTTCACAGCAAAATAAATATTTAAAATTCCATTTAATATATTATGAATATTAATAATTCCATTATTACCTTTATATTTAATAAAGTAATATTAGGTTCCATGTGGCACTGAAATACATTGATGGGTGTTAGGAGTCATTGTAATGAAAGCAAAGTCATCTGGACATAAATTCTTAAATTTCACATGGGTAACGCAATGGAAGTACCATAGACTTACAGTCTGCTAAACCATGTATCTTTTATTTTGCTTTAATTTCCATTAGGTAATTCTTTAATTGCTTTTAAGTACTCATAGATTATGTTTTCATAATGGTATTTTATGTTACTTTTCAAGTTAAATTTTTACAACTGTATTTGGTAAGAAAGTATACTTTAAATATATCATGATAAGTGTTTGAATATACTTAGTTAACTTACACACTTTGTAAAATTGATTTTTAGAGAGAGAGAAAAACATTTATTTGTTGTTCCCCTTTATATGCCTTCATTGGTCGATTCCTGTATGTGCCCTGACTGGGAGGAGAACTCACAACCTTGGCGTATATGGGCAATGCTCTAACCAACTGAGCTACCCAGCCAGGGCCACTTACACACTTTTAAATTGTGTATAATCCAGATGACCTGCCGCAATATTATTAAAAATAAAATTATTTAGCAGTAATGCTAAAAAATAATAAATCATGAACGAACTCAAAGCTTAAATGATTAAAACAGCTAATGTTGCAGCATCAAGATTTTTTAAGTAGTAGTTCTTGATATAAAAATAAATGAATTCCTAGAAATACAGAACTAAGGTACAAGACACTTTGAGATATCCAAAGGGAAACAGTCCTTTTTTTTTTACCCGTGACCCAGCTGACATGCTCATTTTCCTGAGAAACCAAGCCCATTGCAATTTGCTGTCAAACACACACACTTCATTCCTGGACCAAATTTATGTCTCCTTTCAGATGATGCCAATTTGGGCCTGAAAACTTAAGTTGTCCCTCCTTCTGTTTCCGGAAAGCACACAGCCAAAATAAGGAAAAACAGGGAAGAACGCCCTGTGTCCTCCTCTCTGGATCCCACCTGGCTCCTTCTCATCTATTGAGTAAGGAAAGCAAGCTCAGAGAAAGTGACCTTTCCATCTTCAAATGAAGCCCCCAGTAAAATGGCTTCTAGACGCACAGTCCTGTCCAATTTCCTAGGTTAAAAATGATTTTAGTCCTGCAGCCAAAGAATTTCACCTAGGGTTCAAGATGCCTTTACCTGGACAGAGAGCAAAGGGTAGAAGAAGAAAAGGATAGGGTGTGCTGTGGGCTCTTCCCTATTTTCAGAGATAAGCTCTATCTGGAAAATCTCTGGCACCAGTAGTTTCTTTCCATTTGCTGGTATGTGCCAATGTGTATTCTGCAGATCCCCGCAGCTCTGCCCCTGCAACTGCTCCAACCTGGAAGCCTGTCTGGTGAGTTCTAGGCACCAGGTCTCTCTGTACTCAGGGATTCATTTCTTCAGCTCAGGGACACAGCAGGGCTGTGCCTGGGTGTTCGTTCTCTCTCTGCAACAACCCAGAAATCCACTCAGAACAGCACATTTTGGTAAGCATAGGGTTCAACTGGTTTATTTACTACTTCTCATCTATTTCTGTCCTTCATTGCCTGAGCTCTCCTGTCTATTTCTGCATTAATTTAGTTCATAATTTGGCTGCTTCAGGTAGTAGAGTAAATCTAGTGTCTGTTATTTTTTCCTTGCTCATTTATTTTTAAAAACTTCTTCTTTTTGGCTTTAAAATATTCCTATGAAGACTCAAAATATTTAAATGTAATTAATAAGAACATGCACCGTCTCAAAATATACTGCACCCCACAGAATATGACACTCTTCAAAATAATGACTTGTAGAAAAGAAACTATTTTACATGTCGGAATTCCTGTTTAATATATTTTTTAACTTTGTAGTCCAACCATGACAGAATATAAGACAGCTGTGTATGTTCAACTTACGACAGAAAAAAAATATTCTAGGGTTATACTTGGATTTTATGGACTAGGTTAAAAAAATAGACAAGTGGATATTGTCTGTTGGTAAAAGTAAAGTCATTATAAAAATGAAGTGCCCTTAATAATATATGACTACATTTATTTATTTTTCTATCTTTATGAAAAACCTTTAATATTTAACTTGCTTCTTTTTAATGTTGTTTCAAAGCCAGTAGGTTATCTAAAACTGACATGAAGCTAAGGTGTTTTTAAAGCTGATCATGATGCCCTGTTTTAGAAATTTTAAAGACATAGCATTTTTGTTGTTGTTGTTGTTAATCCTCACCCTAGGATATTTTTTCCATTGATTTTTAGGGAGAGAGAAAAACATGGATGCAAGAGAGACACCTCCATTGACTGGTTGCCTTCTGCACGCACCCCACCAGGCCAGGGACGGAACCTGCAATCCAGGTACGTTCCTTTGACTGGGAATCAAACCTATGACTCCTAGGTGCACGGGCTGACACTGTAACCACACAGCATACTGTCCAGGAAAAGACATAGCAATTTTGAGTATCTATTATTTTTGGTTTCACTTTAATTTGGTTTTTCAGAATGAGAACTAAGTAATAATTAGGGAGTAATGTCCTCTCTTGCTTTGAAGTCATCTTCATCTATAATATAGGAACAGGGATGCTCTAATATTTTTTGAGTGGAGCCAGCACAAAGAGCCATTGTGAAGCAGGTAGCACTGGGCTCTGAGCCCCTCTCATCACCTCTTGCCCCTACCACGGCTTATCTCCTGCAAATTTTCCCTCTTTCCTCTTTGAGTATCATGTGTTGTGATTCCAATCAGAGCTTCCTTTACTTTACACTGCAGCATCAACCACTTCAAAGTGCAGAAAAGAAACTTGTAAGCCAGAGAAAGCATATTGAAAGAGTAAAATCAGAGAAAATAGGCAACAATAGAAGACAGTTTTTAGTTACACATTTTCTTGCATATAGTTAAGTGAAATATTACATGTGATTCAATATTACATTATATAAAATGAAATACAAGAGTTATGTACTTTGTTTAAGGCTTTGTCAAGTTATTTACAGTTACAATAAAGTATGCTATACAATTATTAATTATGACTACGAACCCATAAAATAATTTCTAATGAATTGCTTTCTATGGAATAAATAACAGGAGAAAAAGTTAAACCACATTTTTGTCTGAAGATTACAAATCCCTACTTCCTTAGGGATTATCTGGGGGACAACAATTCCTTTTCCATGGTTCCCCAATTTTCTTGACTTCATATCACCAAATTCTATCTGCCTCTTATGAAATATTCTGTTAGCAAACAGAAGCTAAAAAATAAATCTGTTTTCCTAAAGCAGAGGCCCACTTTGAATATTAACACACTAAATGTGTAAATTGGGTTCTGCTTTACTCGGAATCACCTTTGTGGATGTTTTATTTTAAAGATCTATATTAATATGATAAAGATAAAATAAATGAGATGCCTTTTGTATTTAGTTAAGGTTTCCCCATCACCTCTCAAGGGAACCCAATTAAAATTTTATGAAAAATATACAGAGATTATTAAATATTCCTCAGGCAGCTGTGAATGTGTGCTTTCATAGCTATATTTGCTGTCTCAGATACAGACCTCCAGCTACACAAGAGTGCATTTTTTGGTTTATTTTTTAATATCTAGATGAAAATTTTGAGTAGCCTATTAATCTCAAAAGATACATAGTGGTTGTTTTAGAATTGATATTGAAATGATAAATTCATTTCCCAATACTGTTTAAAAAAGGCATATACCTTTAGGAACAATGGCATAGTCTAATCTCATTTAAGATAAATTTCAGGTTCTATTATTTCAATATTATGTTCATCATATTTTTCCATAATTTAAATGATAAACTATGCCTGCAGGAAAACTGTTTCCCAGTCAAATAAGACAGACCAGGCTTTTGAAACACACTGTTATGTTAATATTTTCCACATAAATTTATTATGAATAATGATTCATTTTCTTTGGAATTAAGGAGCTATAATGCAGTTTCATTTATCTTCCTGAATAATATTCTCTTCCTTTTGCTCTGTAGCCTCAGTCCCCAGGCTATAGAGACACTACCTAATAAATTTTTATTTGGCAACTCTATAGAATTCTGAAATGGTACAAACTAAATTCATGTTACAGTGGAAGTTCAGAATGCAAGCATGCACATGGATCTATTTATTTTAAGCTATAGATCACTGATATTTCCTCTGCCATATAAATCAAAGGTCATAAACATGAGCTGGATAGCCTGACAATAAATTCTGGGTCTTGTAGACTAAAATAAAGTTGTAATATATTTTACCTACCCCCTGCCCAAGTTAAGATAGAAATCCATAATTAGCTTATATTGCAAGGTGTTCTCCCGACAAGATTCTCATTGTAATAGTACAGAGTCAGGCAAAGTAAGTTTACAGTTGTGAGTATGCAAAAACATGGACTTTATTCCTGTATTATTTTCCATATGAAATGTAAACCTACTTTTGCCCCACCATGTATTCTCCCCCAGCAGAGGGTGCAGAGGGTACAATGTTTCTAAAAAAAAAAGAAAGAAAGAAAGAAAGAAAGAAAAAAAGGATGACCCTCTTGTTTTGCAGTGAGCTCTTGAGGTCAGGAATGGTAGATCTGATAATAAGACCCAGGGTCATTGCTGAACAATATTTTGCTGCCACTTACAATCTAGACTTAAACATCTTTAGGTATGATCTTCTCTACAATCAACCCAAATTTATAGGCTTTCTTTACATGAAGGGAGAGAGATTATCTTACACCAAAGAATGTAATTTTCATAAACATTTCTTACTCAGTAAGCAATTACACCTTTATGTGTCATTTCCATTTCTATGGTGATTTTCATTTCAATGTTGTATGCACCCTACAAACTGAATTCATCCTATAGTTAAGTTTATTATAAGTCTTCCTTCCTTCAGCAAACCAAATTGACTTTTGGGTTTTGATTAGTGGCATTCCTCTCCTAGTGCCTAAAATGAAAATCACAAGTACATTTTTTATTTCTCCCTTCCCCTTATTCCTATAGTGAATTGACCAATCTGCTGTCTAACTCTCTAAAAATCAGTAACAAAAAGGACAATGGAGAAACTTACAAATACACAGAAATTACACAGCACACACTTGAATAGCCATTGGGTCAAAGAAAAAATCAAAAGGTTAATTAGAAAAAATATTGACACAAAAAGAAAACACAACAGAATTTATGAAATATAGTAAAAGCAATACTAACAGGGAAAGTTATGGTGACAAACACATTCATTAAAAATAATTTAAAAAACACAACCGATATGAATCATAAAGAGAAATAATAAAGATTAGAGAAGAAATAAGTGAAATATAGAATGTAAAAATAGAAAAATTCATAAAACTGAGCGTTTTTTTAAATAAAAAACACACAAAATTGACAAAAACTTAGCTATACTAACCAAGAAAAAAAGAGGAAAGACAAATTAATAAATTCAAAAAATACATTACAAATGATGCCACATAAATAAAAAATATCATAAGGTACTCTTATAAACAACTTTTGGCTATTGTTAATAAAAATGTAAAAACAGGTATAATCTCCTTAGGGAAGTATTTCATTGTTTTTGTTAATTCTATGCCTGTATATACCCTTCCCACACCACACAGATGAATAAATGAATGAACTGCAGTAGGACATGTATAAATAACAGTAACTAGCCAAACTCTCTTGCATACTAATTGATCTTATGAAAGAATTGATCAATTGTGAGTTTTGTGATTATAAATTATTTACAGAATATTTTCCCTTGTTTAAAATTCAGGGATTTTGAAAGTATCTATTACATTGACTTCCAATGTCAGAAGCACAAAAATGGGAAATGATATATGTGCATTTGACCACAATAAATGCAAGTTAAATAAATCTACATCCTTTTTTTCACTTTTAAAGTACTGCTTTGTATTTGATTCTGGTGTGAAAACATGCTGTATATCATGTTTCCCCAGGTATTTCTAGCAGGACACACCTTGATATAGGGGCAAAAATGAGCACTCTCCCAGCAGTGACAGGCAGCATTATCTTTTAAAATGTTAATTTTCAGTGTATAGAATTGGTTTCATTTAAAAAGACTATTCTTGTGAGTTGTTTCATTGTCTCAGAAAATTCCATTAAAAAATAACAGTAGTGTCTATAAAAAACGCTGTCTAATCTGAGATTTACTATAGGGCATTTTCTTTTAAAGGCAGGTCTGTGCTTGTTCCTTGTCAGAAAATAAAAGATGAAAAGTGGCCTCCATGTGGTGGAATACTAAAGTGGGCATACCAGGAAATTAATATGTTAAAACATATGCCACTTACTGAATTTGCAAAAGGACACTTGAAGACTACTCTCAAAAGTTTTAGGAGTGTAAAGTTGACAGCAACCCATCCTCATTACTCATGATAGCCCATAAAGTATACCAACCATATATAAAACAAAAACAATGTAGGATTAGACTGCAGAGAATCCTAGTTACCTGTCTGCGTATATTCTCCATTTTTTCCCTTTAGAAAATGAATTAAAGATGTAAATTTGTCTTAGGGTATATAGTTTTAAAGTAGAACCCAACCGTGGCTGTTTAGAAATAAGAAATCACCTTAAAGAGGGATGACTCTGCTGATATTTTTTGTTTGATGCTTGTTTCTTCCTTCTTATTGCTTTGTAGATTATGGATTTGATAACTAGAGATACAATGTCTATCTCAAAAAAAAAAGAAGTCAGTCTTTGAGATTGGAAACTTGTCAGAAAACTGACAGAACAGATAAAAGAGATTAGGTTCCTGATGACTCTGGAGACGCCTTAACACATTACATACCACATAGAAATCTCTAAGACATACGCCAGGGACCACACGTTTTTGGGCAAACTGCACGTTATTTAAATCATCATAACTGCAGATCATAATGCACTTTACATGTTGTTTTTCAATAATTATAACATTTTTATTTACAATAACAATTAAACAATTGAAGTTCCTAGTACTTTAGGGGCTATGTGTTCGGACCATAGGTTCAAGCTTGCAACCACAGCCGTTGGCTATGATTGTGCTGAGAGGGCCCTGCCCTCCAACTGGGACTTGAACATTGCAGTGAGAGGACCCTGTCCTTTCATTAGTCCGAGGCTTGAACCTGGCCAAAACACTGTAACCGCGCCCCACAGTGGACAAGACAGTGTGTTGATATCTAAGGTCCATAACAGCTGGCACGTGAAAAACGAGAACACTCGTGAACGGTCCTTAACGGATGGCGCGCGAGACACGAGAAAACTACTGAGCGGTGCGTGATGTGTTAACATCCACATCAACCCTGGTCTGCCTAGGTTTTGAATCCTTTAACATATAAGAAACATTAAAATATTAAAGAATACATGTACCCTATTTTCAATGACCGTTTTGCATAAATGTGGCTGAATTTCGTTGACACAGCGCTCAATTTCCTCCTTCAAGGTGTGGGTGGTCATGGGCTTGTTGGCATAAACCTTAGACTTCAAAAAACCCCAAAGAAAAAAGCCCAACGGCGTTAAATCACATGATCTGGGTGGCAAATTCTGATCACCAAAACGGGAAATTACACGACCAGGAAATGATTCATGCAGTAATTGAATTGTTTCTCGGGCTGTATGGCATCTGGCACCGTCTTGTTGAAACCACATGTCGTCCACATCCATATCTTGCAATTTAGGCACAAAAAACTGGATTATCGTGTGCGATAGTGAGCATCATTAACTGTTATTGCCTGAGCAGCACATTTCGATCATGGAAAATTTCAACAAGAGTGCGTATGTGCCAGCAAAGCTGTGGAGGCCATTTACCCCATATGCTATTGCTTACATAACCTTATACTGTATAGTTTATTAGTCAATAAAAAATTTACAATTTTTAATTATAAACCTGTGTTTTCTATCAAAATTACTTCTTGCGTGAATTTTGGGACACCTTTTACAATAGCTAAGATCTGGAAACAGCCCAAGCGCCCATGAGTAGATGAGTGGACCATAAAACTGTGGTACATATACACAATGGATGGACCTGGAGATTATCATGCTAAGCGACATAAGCCAGTTAGAGAAAGACAGATATCACATGATCTCACTTATATGTGTAATCTAATGAGCAAAATAAACTGATGAACAGAATAGGTCCATGAATGCATGGGACAGAATGACAGATTTCAGAAGGGAGGGGAGTAGAAGCGACAGGGAGAGATTAACCAGAGAACATATAAGCATATATGCATAACCCATGGAGACAGACCGTAGTATGAGGAAGGCCTATGGTGGGGTGGGGACTAGGTGAAGGGGAACAAAGGGGGGGAAATGGGGAACATCTGAAATACTGTCAACAATAAATAAAAAAACTAATAATAAACTACTTCCATTAAATAACTTTTTTAAAGTTTTCTATGTAACAGAAATAAATTTAATATCTACACTAATAAAAGACAAACATGCAAATTGACCGTACCTTCACTACATCTTAAGACATGCCCACCAGCCAATTGGAGCGAATATATGCAAATTAACCCAAACAAGATGGCAGCTGGCAGCAAAGGAGCTAGAGCAAGCAGGAGGCTTGGATGCCCCAATGATGGAGGAAGCCAAGCTTCCCCACCCGCCCTGGCTGGCTCTGAGCTCCACTCAAGGCTATACAGTTTCAATTATAGAAGGTAAATCAATCTCAGAATAAAAAAAAAAGAAAAGAAAAAAAGGAGAGGCTGGGAGCTTCTGTCCCCAGGAGGATTGGCCAGCCTGAAAACGGCCCTCAGCTCCTCCCCCAGACTGGCCAGGCACCCCAGTGGGGAACCCCCACCCTAAAGGGGGTGTGGCCAGCCTGAAAACAAGCATCAGCCCCTCACCCAGGCTGGCCAGGCACCCCAATGGGGACCCCCACCCAGAAGGAAGTGTGACCAGCTACAAACAGCCATCAGCCTCTCACCCAGGCTGGCCAGGCATCCCAGTTTCACCCTAGTGGGGACCCCCACCCTGAAGGGCAAACCAGCCGGCACC
>NW_006300375.1:7406555-7430657 GCF_000327345.1 Myotis davidii | reverse complement strand
GTGTCCCACACTGCAAGAGGGCACAGGCCGGGCTGAGGGACCCCCCCTGAGTGCACAAATTTTTGTGCACCAGGCCTCTAGTATGATATAAAGTTTGATAACGAAGTGTCTATTGTAATTAACAGAGTAACACCCTGGAACTGACTGAATGGAGAAGGTAAGGAAAATACTAAGCATTCCAATAGTGTAAGCTAGAGAGCTGACAATTCTTGTTGTATGATAGCAAAATATTTTTTCACATTGTTGCCTGCTGCATATTAAAAGGTAGATAATATGCCAACCTGGGTTGCAATATCACAATCTCTTATACTATTATAGAAAAAAGTAAAAGTGTAGCGTGTGCTCAATCTTTGTCATGTCAGTTGATAAACTGAAATTAGAACTAGGAGGAAAGTAAGCAGAGCTCAAAGATACAAGGCTCAGGAATCCATCTATAATGGCTTACAGTCTAATTTCATTGAGAATTCATTAATTTGGAAGAAAGCTGGGATGAAAAAGATAAATTCTACTGTATTCCAACCTGGTGCATTTATCAACTCCGCCTGTGAAAGGGCAGCAATAGCAGGAGATGAACTGTTCTCGTGTTATCGTAAGCACACTGATGAAGGTCAGGATGAGGTCTGGCATTGCTGCCTGATCGTTTCTTTCAAGTGTATTCAAAAGAATCAGTGCTACTTTAATGCATGGGTAATGTGAAGAATGCAAAACTCAATAAGTAAAAAGTGAGATTCTTCAGGTTTAGCAACTATATCTGGATGTGAATTTTAGTTATGGACATTTATACATAAAACCAACTGAGGGAAATATGCCAGACAATTGCTAATATTTGTAATCACTTTCATAGCCAATAAATCCTTAAAGAGAGTCCAAAATCCGTTGCCCAGGAGAGGTGTGCAGTCCCCGAAAAGAGGGTCTCCCCCAATGCCCATGTCAGACAAGGTTGTGGAGGAGAACAAAGAACTTGGCAGAGAGTAAGCCACACTCCGTGTGTAATAAATATGGGGTGTCCCCAAAAATGCATACACACTTTAACAGCTGACAACTCACTCAATTTTCACTCCTTTTCAGGGTTAACTGCTTTGAAATAATGAGTGAAGCTAGACTAAACTTTGAACAAAAGAAATTTATCCTGAAGTGCCACTAGACTTTTTTATGGGGACACATAAAAGATAAAGTTTATGGTACAAAACCAGCAACAGCAGACGAATTGAAAGCATACAAATACTGAACAAAATTAATCTTGATATTTGTGATTTTATTGCTTTGCATTATCATCAGTGCTTGGACCAGAATGTTACCAGTTTGAAAACAGGCATTGATAGAAAAAAAGTATTAATTTCTATACATTCTTTTAAATATTGAAAATGAAATCTTGATAAACACTGACTTTATATTCAATGTGTGTATTCATTTTTTGGAACACCCTGTATAGAGAGAAGAGAGGAGGAGGTAGTGACAGAGACAATGTAGAGGCATCATCTATTTATCTCATTAACTATCCAAAATGCCTATGAAATAATTAACAATATTACATAATTTTTATTTATTAGGTAGTGGGCTTTAAAGAAATTAAGTAACTAAGCCAAAATATAATGGCATGTAAATGCAAGAGCTAAGGTTGGCTAACAGAGTAGGCTATGTCCTTTCATATAGAAATTAAACTGGAAGAAATAATAGTAGTACATAATCCTAACTGGTGAATTTTAGGTAAAGCTTAAAAAACTTACAGACTTTAATTCTACAAGGGGTAGGCATTTACTTTAATTCTTTTCAGGAAAAGCAGTTTAAAAATTATTCTAATCGAACATATGTTCTTTATATCCCACTGTATGACTGTACCACTATTTATGGTCATTTGTATCACATCTCCTTTCTTGCTCTTACAAACTAATAATGACCACACATATCTGGGACCATATATATGCACATGAGTTATTTTAGGATGCCTAGAGATGAAGCCACTGAAAAAGTGTATATATATTTAAGCTTACTAGAAAATGTCATTAGATTTCATAGAGCACAGTGTTCCACATTATCCACAGGTCTCCTTAGATCAGTGGTTCTCAACCTTGGCTGCACATTAGAATCACCTGGGAATCTTTTTAAAATCCTGATTTCTGGGCCTCATCCTCTGGAAATTCTGTTTCTTTGTTACTAATGTTGTGGCCCCACCCCATAACAGAGAAACAGAATTTCCGGAGGATGAGGCCCAGAAATCAGGATTTTAAAAAGATTCCCTGGATTCTAATGTGCAACCAAGGTTGAGAACCACTGCCTTTGATGTGTACCAGCATGGTGGGATAAAACAGTATCTCTTAGTTTTTAAATTAGAGTCTATGTGATAACAACTGTGGGTATTTCTTAAAAGATCCTATTCTGCTACTTGTACACTATAAAATGGACAATATTTTTTTCTGTATTTTAAAGAAAATTTTATGTATTCTGCTATTATTCTTTTGTTGCAATATGTTGGTGTCATATGAACCTTCTTGATAGTTTTCCTTTTAATTACTCAATATATTTTGATTAATAAAAGTTCTTAATTTTGATGTCATCTAGCATATCAAGTGTTTTATTTTTATTAACGCATTTTTACATTTGCTTAGAAAGTCCTTTCCAGAGAGATGTATATTTTTAAAATATACTTAATCCCTCCAACAACAAGAAATAGCAACTCATATGAAATGTTACTTAGCAGGGAAACGAGTTCGAGATTCACAGCCCAATATTTTTATTGGGGATGGTTACAGAGGCCTCCTCTGCCCAGCATTTAACTAAGTCCAGGCTCCCAGGAGAAAAGCACTTGTTCCACACAAACCATACTGATCCACAAGGTCGACACAGAAATCCATTCTTAAGACAGAATCGGGGGATACCTCCCCAGTACCAGCCAAAGCCAGTCTTATAAGCATGCCTTCTAAGGCTAGCAGTCTCGGGCTTACTATGTTAAATTTGTTGTGTCTTTGCTCTTTATCAATTCAATTATTTATAATAATTTTTAAAATGTTACCTTTCCGTATGTGCTCAGCCACAAGCAAAGCAGTGCTCACACCTCATCTCTACTTGGAAGTGTCCATCTTCCCTTAAATTTCAGGCTGGGTGACTATCTGCAGCCGCAGCTCTCTGATTAGATCAGCTATGAATTTGTGGGTTTTCTGATTTTTTTTTGTTGTTACAGTGGAAGTGACGCTGTTTCCACTTTTCTACATACTAATTTGAATCTAGAACCCACAATGGATTTTTAAATATCTAATAATTTGGATTTTTTTCAATGTTACCTGTTAAATACTGATTTTTAACTTAATTGACCTATATTTAGAGACTAAGGCTAATGTGCAGTACTAATTCATCAAAATTTCTTTCAAAAAGTGAATAATTTTTGAAATGTACATATGTATATTTTAATTGCTCAGTACAGGGGGAGCAATATGACCTATTACACCCATTAATTTTTCACAATATTTCCATCATTTGCGTTTATAGAAAAATTATATTAATATGAAATTAACAAAACTGTTAGCATCACTTTTATTAATGTTGAATAGACAATGCTGATGTTCATAGGAATATAAAAATAATGTATAATTGATTTTCATTATTTGTGGATTTTGTTTCAATTTGTCTCCTCAACAAATATTACACCCATTAATTTTTCACAATATTTCCATCATTTGCGTTTATAGAAAAATTATATTAATATGAAATTAACAAAACTGTTAGCATCACTTTTATTAATGTTGAATAGACAATGCTGATGTTCATAGGAATATAAAAATAATGTATAATTGATTTTCATTATTTGTGGATTTTGTTTCAATTTGTCTCAACAAGGCAGTGCTCTTTTTGTTTCAGCTCTCATGATGTCAACAACTATCCTTTTTTTTAAATCTATTTAGTGCCATATTTTTCTCATTTTTGTGCTTTTTGTTGATTCTGCTGCTTAAAACGGCCCGTAAGTGTAGTGCCATCTATTGTCGGTGAATGTGAGAAGCCCGTGGTGTAGTTATGGAAAACATGTATGTGTTACACAAAGCTTCCTTCAGGCATAAGCTGTAGAGTTGCTGGCCATGAGTTCCATGTTAATGAGTCAACTATATACTACATAATGTGCTGTTATACAGAAATTCACATAATCAGGGTTAGAAATTGATTGGTTGATGAAACCAATCCGGGGGCTCCCAGGAACCTAACTCTGTATTACCCCAAGGAACAGTGTTTCAGTGTTCACCAATCCAGTGCTCACTGTGACTTTATAGAACATAACACAGATAAGGATAATTGTGAAATTGTAAAATATTCCATTGTTATCGTTGATTTATCAATACGTACATCCTGAAAGAAGTGGGCAGCCCCTCATCCCAGGTTGCTCTTGAACCAGGCAACTAGAGGGAAGGTCTTTCTTACCTTCTGAACCAATGTCATTTTAACAACTAAAAATTAATCCTAATATATCAAATTCATCTAACATCCAAAGCTTCATATTCAAAGTTGCCCCAAAGATATGTTCTAATGACATTTAAAATTATATAATGTATATATATTCTTTTTTTATGTACATATATTTTTATATACATATACAGCTACAGATACACATTTATACACACGCAACACACAGATGCTATTCTAAGACTCATTATTGCTTTTAGTGGGAAAAGATACTTAGAAATAACTTTCAAGAGTGCTAATAGTGTTCCCTACTTCCTTGCTGTTCTGTTATTTTAAAACTTTCATGGACTAAAAAAATAAATGTTTCTAACATCATCACAATTTGTTAATATAATTTAAATATATGAATATAAATTATACAACTTGCAATAACTCATGCAATTTAAGATTTGCAGCACCTTTTGTCAGTGGTATATATCCCACTAAAGATGTACCTTAAGTTTATTTGTTTCCATTTCTTTCAGTTTCATTTGTTTATGCTTTTTATTTAATGTTATTTTATTGAATATATAAAGCACCAATTTCAAAATTAAAAGTATGAAAATTACGTATTGAGAATTAATGCAACCATCCATGTTATATCTGCTTCTCCCCCTCTTCCCAACCTATAGATTATAGTTTCATTAGTTACTGGCTTATCCTTCAGGAATGTTTATTTCTAAATATGTATATGAATTTGAATATAAATTTGAATATCAATATATATTTACCAATATATATTTTTAAATATATTGTCTTATTTCATTAATCTGTAACTTGTTTTTTGACTCATACAAATACTTTTTCATGCTTATCATTTTTACTCTGTTTATGTTCTTTGCAGTTGAATTAATGAGTTTTAAAATGACTGGTTTTTTAAGTTGCAGCTAAGAAGGTATTTCTGCATTAGAGTTCTGAAAGAATTTGTTTTCTGCTAGTGCGTTTAGTATATATGTTTGGAACTTATCTTGACTTACAGTGTGAGGTATGACTTCAATTGTATGTTTCTGCAAATAGCTACCCAGCTATCACCAGAGTTTATTAAAGTGCCCATCATATTCCCCCAGTTTAAGAAGCTGATGTCTAACTAAAAAAAATCATATATTCAGAAACCTCAGAATGAGATCGCATATTTCATAGGTGGACACTTAACCCCAATTTTAATAAAGATTAGAGTTTCAAAAGCATGGTCATGTCTATAAGTTGTATTAAATTATAAAGTTTGTAAAGTCTGAGGGATTCTAAAAGTTATATTTCTGATGTGATTGTGAACAATCCTCTAAGAAAATGAAATATGACATATTCAATGACGAAGGAAAGCTCTGATAAGCAACTTATAATAGAAAAGGTAGAATATAACAAAATAACTATTTTCTTACATCATATGCCTAGCACGAAATACAATAAGAATGAAAACAAATTGTATAACAATAACAAAAGAGATTTAGTAAAAAGCTGGTAGTACAAAAAACTACTCTGTGTTGCCTTCATAGACTCTGATGGGCATAAATAACATGGTAAAAATGAAATTATGGGTCCTGATAGATGAGAACATAGGGGGAGAATCATCTAACTGTTTTAAATTAGATAAATGTCCTAGGCCAAATAAGTGACAATCTTTATCATGTTAAACTAATTGCTACGTGTGCTATCAGAGAACATTGCAGAAGTGATTTCATACATTACCCTTAAGGAAGATAACATCTGAAAGGTAATTAAGCACTAAAGAAGGGTTACCATGCATGTCTATCTTTATAAGGTAATCTAGCTCTTATTTAGGAGTTAAGAAGGACAAGAATTAATTCAGTGTCCTCACTTGTGGAAGCTACATAATTAAGATAAGTTTGCCATGCATGAGTGAGTCTGCATCAGGTTTGTTCTTCTTTTTTTTTTTTCATTTTTATTGTATAAAAATGAATTACCGTTTTAAAGAGAAATAAACTTCTAGAAACAGACTATTCAAGGTGCCAAATCATAGATAATGAAACATTAAAATTGAAAAGTACAATGAGGCTAGAAAATTGATTTATTAGAGCTTACAACTTTTATCAAATTACAAAATGAGAAGAAAGATCAGGTAGATGGTTCAGTAATTTGACAATATTTGAATGAAGAAATCTTAGAAAACTCAATAAAAATATTTTGACTCAAAGTCAATAGTTTGTTATCTGAAATAAAACAGTATTCTTCACAAATTAATTTAGCTGAAGGCTTAAAGAGATAAACATAGAACAAATAAAAGAGTAATCATAAGCTTACAAAGTTCAGAAAGGTTGGCTTCAATACTCCATACAGAGCACCTCCTATTTCTAGTCTGACTGTGAATTATGGGAGGAAGGTGATTTTCTTCTTTAGAAAAAGTAGGACAAAGAGCCGTTTATTTCAGATAATGTTAGAATCATTCATTATCTGAAACACGGTACCTAAAAATTAACTCAAAATGGATTAAAAACTTGAACATCATATCAGAAACCATAAAACTTCTTGAAGAAAACATAGGCAACACTTTCCTTGGCATGGATCTTGGTGATAATTTTTTATATTCTACACCAAAACCAAGGGCAACACAAGAAAAAATAACCAATTGGACTACTTCAAAATCTAAAGTTTCTCCATAGGAAAGAAACCATCAACAAAATGAAAAGACAATCTGCCAAATGAGAAAATATTTGCAAACCATATAATTTATAAGGGGCTAATATCAAAAATATATAAAAACTAATAAAACTCAATAGTAAAAAAAAACCATCTGATTAAAAATGGGCAGAAAAGACAAAGATGGCAAATAAGTAAATGAATAGGTGCTCAGCATTACTAATCATCAGGGAAATGCAAATTAAAACCACAATGACATATCACCTCACACCTTTTAGAATGGCTATTATCAAAAAGACCAAAAATAACATGAATTGGCAGGATATGGAGAACAGAGAATCCTTTTGCACTGTCTGTGGGAATCTAAATTAGTATAATCTCTAAGGAAAATAGCATGAAGTTGCCACAAAAAAAATTAAAGATAGAACTACCATATGATCCAGCATTTCTACTTCTAGGTATTTATTCAAAGAACACAAAACTGCTAACTCAAAAGGATATATGAACTCCCTTTTTAATTACAGCAATACTCACAATAGGCAAGTAATGAAAACAAATTAAGTATGCATCAATTAATGAAGGAGAAGAGAGGATTTTATATTTAACTAGTGGCCCAGTGCACGAAATTCATGCACATTAAAAGAGGATTAATTAGAGGAAATATTTTAATATTGCTATTTGCCCTTTCTCTATAATAGAAGTGTCAGAGATGAAAGAAAATTAGTAAAATGTATATGAAAATCTTTCTCCTGTCAGAGTCTGGGGCGTGCCACGGGACCCAGAGTCAAGTCCCCACCTACCTGCAATGCCTCAAAATCATGCAAGATCCAGACCTGGCTGGCCCCACCCTGGTCAAGCCCCATCAGGAGGGGCGTGCAGCCTTAGGTCCCCTGGCCTGGGGTGGGGAGAGCAGTCTGAGGTCCCCCAGCCCAGCATCGGGGTGAGGGGCACACCTTGAGGTCTCCTGTCAAGCCCCGCCAGGTGGGGGGCGTGGCCTGAGGTCCCTTGGACCAGCGCCAGGGCGGGGGGGCATGGCCTGAAGTCTCCCATCAAGCCCTGCTGGGCGGGGTGCGGGGGAGCACAGCCTGAGGTCCCTGCTGATTACACTTTAGGGCTCATTAAGGGAACTCGGCCTCCGCTGTGGGTGCAGCCATCTTATGTTACAGAAACCCCGACTCTGCTGTGGGTGCCGCCATCTTTGTGACAGAATGATGGTCAGTTTGCATATTCCCTCTTTATTAAATAGGACTAGAGGCCCAGTGCACGAATTCATCCACCAATCGGGTCCCTCAGCTTGGCCTGCAGGATTGGGCCGAAACCGGCTTCTAACATCCCCCGAGGGGTCCCAGATTGTGAGAGGGTACACCCAGACTGAGGGACCCTACTGGTGCATGATCAGGGCCCTGGAGGGACACAGGAGGTTGGCCAGCCATGGAGGGACCGCGGGAGGGCTCCAGGTCATGTCTGGCCCATCTCAGTCCTGGTCGTCCGGACCCCAGCAGCAAGCTAACCTACTGGTTGGAGCATCTGTCCCCTGATGGTCAGTGTATGTCATAGTGACTGGTCGACCAGTCAACTGTCTGCCCCCTGGTGGTCTGTGCACGTCATAGTGAGTGGTTGAGCAGCCTTAGCATATCATTAGCATATTATGCTTTGATTGGTTGAACAGTCGACTGGATGACTGGACACTTAGCATATTAGGCTTTTATTATAACAGATGGAATATTATTCAAACATAAGAAAGGGAATCCTGACATTGGAGACAACATGGATGGACCTGGAGAGAATTATGCTAAGTGAAATAAGTCAGACAGAGAAAGACAAATATCATATGATTTCAGTTATATGTGGTATCTAAAAACAAACAAACAAAACATGAATTCCTAGATACAGAGTATAATTGGTTGCTGCCAGAGGTGGGGGGATGGAGAGTGGGCAAACAGGTGAAGGTGGTCAAAGATAGAAATTTCCAGTTATAAAATAAGTCATGGGATGCAATGTACACAACAGAGACTGTAGCTAATAATACTGTGTTACTATGTTGTTTTTCTTAAAGTTGCTAAGAGAGTAGATCTTAAAAGTCCTCATGATAGAAAAAAATGTTGTAACTATGTAAGGAGATGGTTAACTAAACTTAGTGGTGATCACTTCACAATATATACAAATATTGAGTCATTGCTTTTGTATACCTGAAACTCACATGCTATTTGTCAATATCTTAATAAAAATACCATGAAAAAAAACACCTTTCAAATAAATTTAACAAAAATGTTTACTTCACAAAATCTATTTGCAAACAAAACAAAAAAACACACAAACAATAACTGAAGTCAAAGTAAACCTAAAAAATTGAAAATATATTCTAGCATCATAAGTTTGTTGAATCAATATTTATAGAATGCCAGGTTTCCTCTAATCCATAGAATCAACAAAGACTCAATAAAAAAATCCAATAAGTATTTGGTAAAGTCTGTGTGTGGGTTTAGTAGGTATCAACAAATGAACCCTAAAATTTATATGCAAAATATGGGAACTAAAATAGCAAGAAACAACTTTATACCAAAAGTACAAAGTTAGAAAATTCATAAATAATTTAACCATTTACTTTAAGTTAAAGTAATCAGAATTATGTGTTATTTGTGAAAGTACAGACACATAGATCAATAAAATAGAAAAAGTCATATATATATGTAAATTGATTTTTCTACAAAGTTCAAAAATAATTTAATAGAGAAAAGAGAATCAAATTAACTCAAAATGGATCACAGACCTAAATATACTGCTAAAAGTCTTTCAATTTTTAGATGAAAAATATAGAAAAAAGTATTTGGTTTAGGTAAAGATGTGTTAGACATGACCAAAAAAATCATGATTTCTTTGAAAACTTGAATAGGTTATTAGACCTTCTAAAAATTTTAAATCTCTGCTTTTCTAGAAAGGAACATGTATTTAAGTAAATGAAAAAAGTCACAGACTGAAAGAAAAACAAATACATAATTAAAAATTATTCATATTTGCTCCAAATACTATACAAACTCGCATTCTTAGAATATTAACACATGTATGTACACCTAATTCTACTGTTGCCAAAAGTCTTGCATGTTGAAACATCCCATGTAAACACATTTGCTGAGTGTTATCTACAAGTCCATTTTTATCAGAAATTCTTTTGAATTAATCCTAAACAACTGATACATATTGCTAAAGGAAATGTCCATGAAATAAAATAATTAAATATCGTCTTATATAACATTTTAAACTATAAAACTGCAGTTAAGCCTATTATTATAGAATCTTAAATATGTTCACATTTTCAATAAGTGTGTATCAATTTTATATGCCGACTTATATCTGCTGTGGCTGTTCAGAAACAGTGTGCTTATTTCAATTTTATTGGCTATCTTTTTAGGCAGGTTAGTTTGTTGCATGAATAACTTATGGATAAATGAAACATTCTCGTCTTAGAATAGGTTATAGTTAGCAGTTTCTGACGAAAACATCTGTGTTCAATTTCTGAATTTAATAATTTATAGGCACCATAAAGCAAATATGGTGACACCTAAATAATTATTTCAGAATAATTAGATATTCTTCTTTTGTCATTTACATTTTAACTTCATCATATAGTCTTCTCACTGACAATACTGCAATTTAGAAATAATCTTCACAAGCATTCATGAATCATGTTGTTAGTTATTCTAAAAAGGGATTTAATTAATTTCTGGGGCAAATTCCAGATCATAAATACTTGGAACAGGACCATTTTTATGTTTAATTAATAAATTGTAACATGCACACTATTTTTTATCATTCAAAATGTGCACTATAATACTAATCATTGCTCAGTGTGCATTCCTCCCAAGTGTAATCACAGGGAAATCTTCAGGATGAAAAATGACTGTAAGAAAACATGAGAATTCAATGGAAATTATAACAGCATGACTGGATATATTTTCACTTGTTTCTTTTAGATTACTTGCTGAAAATAATCAGAACCAATATAAGCTTATTCTAAAATGGGGGGGGGGGCGGGATCATGGACACTTATTTAAATACCTGTATGTGATTTAACTAAACTTACCAGCCATAAAAAAGAAGAAAATCCTGCCATTTGCAACAAATGGATGAGTCTGTAGGGCACTCTGTGTTAGATTGTGGGAAATAAGCCCAAGGTACTTCCCCATTTTTTTTAAATTGTAAAACGAAATGATTTTAGTCGTATAGGTTTCATTGAGGGCCATGATAGTTTGTGAGCAAGAGAAGCAGCCTGAAGAGAGTCAAAGTCCAGATTCAAAGCACATTTTAAGTTTAAATGCCTCAATAATGTAATGATGTTATCAATGACCTGGGTCCTTCTACATCTCTAATTTGGCATCTGAAGTATGGCAGTTTGTCCTTAGGCTGATTCCCCCCAAGGTCACAGGATGACTGCACCAATTCTGGGTTTTATATCCAGATATAAGAACATTCGGAGCAAAAGAAAACACCTTTTATTCATCAGTTTGCCTCACATCTGACTTTATTCTCTGCACTATTTTTTCAGAGCCTTGTATATGCCATTGCTTTTAGCTTGAGAAAAAAATGATATTGATATATAGCCTACTAAACTGAAGCATTATAGGAATATTAGAAATGAGTGCAGTAATATATCAATCACCGATAGATGCATAAGATGACAAATGAATCGTTGAGTTTAATATTTTGTGTATGTGACAAAAACTTGAGGAAAACATTTGCCTCAGCCAATGCCCGCACTGCTATCACTTAATCATGAAAACATTTATCTTAAAATGTAGTTAAGGTAGAGGATTAGCAGGGAGGAAAATAATGAAAACTGAGATATACTGAAAAGGAGCCCTGCATGGCAGTGATCATGCAGAAGACAGTCTGGTTTTGAACACTTTGTTCTAGCTTCTTGGAATGTTTTTTATGATATATGTAGGAGCTTGATTTGCCAAAGTAATTAATCATGTAATGACTAAACTTGTGTGTTCAATTACAGTCTTTATGGTCGATTGCTTTTTGTAATAAATACCATTACTAGCTCTTTTTCACTCCTTCTGCCCTGGGCAAGAAGGCCAGGACATAAGTGGAAAAGACAAATATAACCAATGTTCAAATAAAATACTTTTTCTAAAGTAGGATGTTAGGACATATTAATTTTCAGTGTCAGAAATATTAATTTGGTTTAGTGAAGCTAAAAGCATATAAACATTCGCTAAATGTACAACTTCATTGCAGTATCATCAGAGCTTTACCACATTTCATTTGTATCATTAATATAAATAATTTTCAAATGTTTTATTTTATTTTTAAAATATATTGGTTATTGTTGATAGTATTACAAATTTCTCCCATTCCGCCCCCTTTACTCCCCTCCTCCCAGCCCTACCCACCCTCCCAGGTCTTTACTACTCTATTGAAAATGTGTGTGTTTTTAAGCCTCTTTACCTTTTTCATCCCCACAAAATACATATGTTAAAGCTGAAAACCATTGGTAAAGACAACATATTTTCCTAGAATAACCTATCATGAAAAATATCATCATACATATATATACATAGATAGACACATGCATACACACACACACACACACACACACACACACACACACACACGTAGGTTCTTCCTTGGGTTTTAAAATATTTGGATTATATTATGCCCTAATTCTGAGGAGGAAATCCAAACCCATCCTTACACGGGAGGAATTCTTTCTTCATTTGGAATGGGGCTTAATTTATTTGACAAGGTTTTACTAAGATATACCATATCCCAGGCACCATTCAGAGTGATAGGAATAATGCAGTGGACCAAAGAGACAAACATCTCTAACATTTTGAGTTTACAGCTTAGTGTAATAAAGCACATACAACACAAAAATAAAATATATTTTATAAATGGCAGTGAGAATTTTGGAGGAAAATAAATCCTGACATTTAGGCAGTGCATGAGGTTGCAATTTTAAATCGGGTGTTAAAAGAATGCTTGACTGAGAAGTAATATTTTAGTAAATCTCTGCCTGTTCAAATTATTAGTATGGTTTCTGCCTGTGACAGGACCATGACTGATACAGATTCTGTGCCAACAGTGGTCCTAGGATACTGCCCCTCAATTACAGAGTTTTGTGGTTGATTTAGTCATGGTCTTGCTGAACATCTTGTTATGGAAAATGAAATAATAATAATCTATGTTTTACACTGACATCATAGGGAATCTAGTTACTATCTGTGGTTGTGAGATGTGACAACTGAAGACAATTCCTGGGAACTTACATTGTTAAATTATTAGCTCAGGTCCTGGGCCCAGAACCAGATGACTTCCATGACAGAACTAGAATAATCTCTTATTTCTTGCTATCTCAGTGTGAAACTTCTTGACTATTAAACATAAAATTTAAGTGTGCTGTTCATATAATTAGAATGCTGATTGAAATAATCTTGTTCAGTTTCTCATATGAAAGTTAGGGCTTGATTGAGAAATGCAGGGATCTTGACACCTAGGAAGAAGGCATCTAGTGCAATACCATTGAAATTGGAGAGAAATAAAAAACAATAAATAACAAGTGAAATGAATTTAAAAGAGTGTCAAACATGGTATACATTAATCTAAATATATCAATAACCATTTTAAATGTGAATGCTCTAAAGGTATGGATTTTAACAAGGGATTATCAGGGTATATTACAGCTACATTCAACTCTATGTTTCTATAAGAAACTCAATTAGAAAGGACATAACTGCAGTAAACAGCTATATCCTTATGGTGAACACTATCAATCAATCAGTTTGATCTATTCAGTGGTTTCTTCCACTCAATATCAAAAAAAAAAACAAACCCACAACACCTTAGTTACAAATTTAACAAAATATGAACAGAATCTATATGTGGAAAAATATAAAACTTTAATGAAATACATTAAAATACTTAAAAATGAAGGCTATTTCATATTTATGGATAGGAAGACTCAATATTATTAAAATGTGAGTGCTTCCAAACTTGATTCAAAGATTCGCAGCAGGTCAATCTAAATCCAAGCAATCTATTTTACAATATTGATAAACTGAAACTAAGCTTATAGAGATTGGCAAAAGACCCAGAAAAATATAATATAATGCGGAATAACAACACAGTGACACAACTGATATCATCCAACCACAAGACTCCTTATTAAGCTTCAGAAGTCAGCACAGTGTAGTATAGCTGAAAGAACAGACACACAGGTGAATGGAATGGAATGAAGAGGCCATACTTAAACCTACACAAGTATATTTAACTGGTCTTTGACAAAAGACCAAAGACAATTCAATAGAGAAAGATAGTCTTTCCAACAAACTGTGCTAGAAAAATTGGACACACATACACAAAATCTTCTCACAAAATTTAATTCAAACATATCATAAACCACAATCCTATCTAATAAAGATGGAATATGCAAATTAACCGTCACTCCGCAACAAAGATGGCAGTGCCCATAGTGGCCGGGTGGGACACTGGGGTCGTCACCTGGGGAACGAGGTCAATGGTTTGCCTGCTGTATCTGCCTCCCAGGGGTGTGCCTGTGCCAGCGGTGCCTACACGCGGTTCCAACCACTGAGGAGCAGCCAAGAACCAGGAGGCCGCTGCCCCGAGGCCCAGGTGAGAGCACGGTTCTGCCTCCTGCTTTTCAGACCCACCATGACACAGGAGCAGAGCCCGGCCTTCACAGTCTCTCTGGAAGCAGCCTCCCGGGGCAAGTGAGTGGGCTGGAGGTCATGCCTCGGGCTCGCTGCTTCCCCAGCGGGTGGGGAAGAGGCAGCTGGGCTCCTCCTCCTCTCCCTAATCCCCCCCTTTCTAGCCATGGGCCTCACTGGGAACTTAACTTTCCTGGTTTAACAAGGGAATTCTGGACAATGATTGTCTGACCTCTGCGAACCCAGTGGGAGAACACGTCCAGGGAGGGGGAGACCCCGCCGGCCCAGAACTGAGCAGTGACTGTGCACAAGCACACACCTTCCTTCCTGCGGGAGATGGACGGCCGCTCAGAGAACTCTGTGGAACAGCAGGGGTCCACTGAGCAGTTCCCGGGCATCCGGCAACAAGTCCGCCTGCGAAGAGGTTACTAGAGAAGGGTGTCTCTCTGCCGCAGGCACTCCCAGCCAACCCCTCTGACACCCCCAACAGCGAAGTTTCCCACGAAACCGCAATGCAGGACAAGACCTGCATTTCCTCATCATGGAGCTCTCTGAGAAACTAAGAAAGAGGCTTCCAAAGCTGTGACTGTGAGAGCTTCACACAAACCCACATGACCGCCTCCCCAGCCAGCACCTGGCACCTGCTATCACCCGCTATCACCCAGGGGTCTTCCATGTTCTGTTCACCCAAACCTATGACAACACACTTCTACTGTTGTGAGCTTAGGGGACTGTGACAGAAGAAGGTCACCATGACTGCTCAGGGGATGCAACAGTGGGGCGACTCAGGGTGCAGAGAACTGGCTGCATTCCCAATGCCCAGATCTGGTTACTGTGTGAGATCAAGGCTCCGACTCCCCAGGCCGTGCCTTCCCCATAAGCTGTGCACAGTCCCAACGGCCCCCACACTGCTGGGCAGCACGGAGCAGACGCATGAAACCCCCAGCCCAGGAATGAGCCAGTCTCAGGCAGCTGGTCATGAACTGGCCACTGCAGGGATGGCCCTGCTGGCCATCATTACACTCAATTGCCTGCCGAGGTCCTGACCCTATGGTTTGGTTCACTCCTCTTCCTCCCCAGCCCCCTCTAGAGACCTGAACTTGTATTTATATAATCATCTGAAGAAAGAATGATTCAAAAATTTCTAAATTTGGCAACTTATAGTAAAAAAATATATAAACCCACAGATCAAAGAAGCTCAGTGAATACCAAACACAGGACATAAAGAAAGCTACATCAAGACACACAAAAATCACATTGCTCAACACCAATGATGAAAAGAAAAATCTTTTAACTAGTCAGAAGAAAAGACACACACTATACACAGGAATAAACATAAGGATTACAAAGTATTTCTCAATAGAAACAGTGTAGGGGAGAAGATAGTAGAGCAACATCATTAAAGTACTCAAAAGGGGGGGAAATTCTCTCAATTTATAATTCTCGACTGAGTGAAAACATTTTTAAAAATAGTTAAAATATATTTGTCATATATTAAAGATTGATTGAATTTTTTTTTACCACCAGCAGATTTGTAGTGTAAGAAATGTTAAAAGAATTCCTGCAAGCAGAAATAAAATTTTGCCAGATAGAAACAATGATCTATGCTAAGAAATGAAAAACATCAAAGACAATAAATGCACAGGAAAAACTGTAATAGAAGTTTCTTATTATTTAAATATATTTAAAGATAATTAACTATTTAAACAAATAATAATGTACTGTCAGTTTTATAACATCTGTGAAAGTAAAATACATAACACCAATAGCACAAAGATTGCCCAGGAAAAATGAAATTTTGTTACAGTGAAGTTTCTATATAAGATCTGAAGTGGTATAATATCCACTTGAAGACAGACCGTGACAAGTAAAAATCCTATCTAATAAAGAGCTAATATGCAAATAGTCATCACACCCTCATGCCATAACGGTTCAGACACTCAACACTGGGGAGAGAAAAATGGGGACCAGCCAGCAGCTGCACCTGTGCCTCTGGCCCAGGAGAGAGACAAGCCGCCCGCCCCGCAGTCCTGGGTGCCAACAGCTACACCTACGCCTGCAGCCCAGGAGAGGGACAAGCCACATGCCCTGTGGTCCTGGGTGCCTGTGGCTGGCCAGAGGGAGGGAAGCCCAGGTCCCGATGCAGGGCGAGGTAGAGGCAATTAGGGGCAATCAGGCCAGTAGGGGAGCAGTTAGGGTTGATCAGGCAGACAGGCAGAGGGGTTAGAGGCGATTAGGCAGGCAGGCAGGTGAGCAGTTAGGAGCCAGCAGTCCCAGATTACAAGAGGGATGTCCAACGGCAGGTTTAGGCCCGATCCCAGCAGTCAGACATCCCTGAAGGGGTCCCCAATTGGAGACGGTGCAGGCTGGGCTGAGAGAACCTTCCCCTCATGTATGAATGTGATGCATAGGGCCACTAGTGTAAAATAAAAACAACAACAAGACTAGAAGAAAACATAATAAAATTTAGGTGGTCATGGCTTTTGCATTAATTTTTACATACAATACCAAAAACACATTCTACAAAGAAAATGTTTATAAGTTGGACTTAGTAAAGTTAAAAAACTTCAACTCTGTAAAAGAATCTTTAAGAGAATGAAAAAACAAGCTACACTGTGAGAAAGCATTTTCAAAACACGTCTGATAAAGGACATCTATCCAAAATTTACAAAGAACTCAAACTCAATAATAACAAACAAACCAATTGAAAATGAGCAAATAATTGAGAAAACACCTCACTAATGAAGGTATACAAAAGGCAAATAACCATATGAAAAGATGAATATTATTTGTTGTTAGAGAATTGCAAATTTAAACAATAAGATATTACAACACAACTACTAGAATGGCCCAAATCCTGAACACTGAGGACACTAATTGGTGGTGAAGATGCAGCGCAACAGGAACTTTTAGTCCTTACTGGTGGGAATTCAATATGGTACAACCACTTTCAAAGACATTTTGGCAGTTTCTTACAAATCTCAACATCGTGTTATCATATGATCCAGAAATCATACCCCTAGGTCTTTACCCAACTAATTATAAAACATATCAACATCAAAACTTGTACATAAATGCTTATAGCAGCTTTATTTGGAATCACCCAAATTATAATAGCCAAGATGTCAATCAAGAGAAAAAAGTACAAATAAACTGTGGTATTACCATACAATGGAATAATATTCAGAAATAACAAGAAATGATTTAGCCATGAAAAGACATGGAGATACCCTAAATATATGAATACTGCAAAGTAAAAGAAACAAGTCTGAAAGGCTACTGTATATGACCTAAAAAAGGGAAACCTATAGAGAAAGTGGTTACTAAGGGATTGGAGAACTAAGGAGTAATGAATAGGTGAACCACAAGAAATTTTAGGGCTATGAAATTGTTCTGTATGTTACTGTAATGTTGAGTATGACATTATCTATCTAATCTAATAAAAGAGAAACATGCAAATTGACTGTACCTTCACTACACTCCAAGACATACCCACCTGCCAATCAGAGCGATTATATGCAAATTAACCCAACCAAGATGGCGGCCAGCAGCCATAGAGCTGGAGCAAGCAGGTGGTTGCCCCCTGGTGGTCAGTGTGCTCCCAAAGGGGGAGCTCTGCTCAGCCACAAGCCAGGCTGATGGCTGCCAGTACAGCGATGGTGGTGAGAACCTCTCCCGCCTCAGCTGTGCTAAGGATGTCTGACTGCAGCTTAAGCCTGCTCCCTGCTGGCAAGTGGACATCCCCCGAGGGCTCCTGGGCTGCAAGAGGGATATCTGACTGCCAGCTTAGGCCCAATCCCCCAGGGAGCAGGCCTAAGCCAGCAGGTGGATCCCCCGAGGGGTCCGAGACTGTGAGAGGGCACAGTCCAGGCTGAAGGGCCCTCCACCGACCCCCCCGCCGAGCGCACAAATTTTTGTGTACCGGGCCTCTAGTCTATATATAAAAGCCTAATATGCAATTGCACCCTTGGGAGTTTGGGTGATCAGGAGTTTGTTTGCTATGACGTACACTGACCACTAGGGGGTGGCACGGAATGAAGGAAGGCCCCAGCTGGCAGCTGGAAGGCCCTGATCAGCCCTGATCACCAGCCAGACCTAGGGAACCTACTCATGCACAAATTTCATGCACCAGGCCTCTAGTACATTTATAAAAACCTTTAAAACTTAAAAGCAAAGAGAACCTTTGGGTATGAAATTTTAAAAACATATGTCATTTAGAATATTGTAGGATCCCCAGAAAAAATGCCAAGTGTTACAAGAGAATCTAACTGTATCACAAATGAATGTAAACAAGGGCATTGGGGAAAAGTGCTGACCGAAGTCACTTTGGAAATGAATGTATTATGTAAGACTAAACATAATATCTGCCCTCTGCTTGATAAAATTGTTTTCCATTGAGATACAGGATAATAATTCTGATACTGCTGTACATTGACCAATGGATATGTTGGCATTGACCATGAAATAACTGGATGGGAGATTGTAAGAGCCATGTTTCTCACTGTTTGAGTGGGAATTTATCCACAAGCAAGTGAAGGTGTTAGAATGATCCATGTGGTAATGGATTATAACTGCAGATAGTAAGAATTCATGTTTAACTTAATAAAGATACATGTGGTTCATACAGAAATATTTATAAATATGTGTGCATACACAAGTTAGTATACACACATATATTTCTTTGCTCTGTGTGCTGAGAGGGTCCAGAAGCAAGGCATTTCTGGAGCCATCCACACACCTAGGGTTCCTTTGAGAAGTGGCTGACTATAGTGTAGGAAACTGAAAAGATGAGTCTGGAGCATCTTGTAGTGCCATCAGGTAAGAAACTGTCCCAAAGTTTTCAATGATGGGAGTATTGCAAAGGCACACAGGAGCCAACTGACAATTTACAGTGACTAAAGCTGAAATAACTTGAGCAACAATTAATAAAGCCCCACTGAATTCTAACTCAAAGTATAAAACAAATATGTATGAGTTTATATTAAGAATATATTTGGGTGAGTTGGAGAAGAAATCTCCCCAAATCGCTAAATACACTTCATCTCATCCTGAAGGTATAGCATAACTCCCCATTCAAGTGTGGACTATACGTAGGTGCTTCCTTCCAATGTGTAGAGTATAAAAGAGGGATTTGGGGCTTTGCAGTAAAGAAACCCAACAAACACGACCTCAATCAGGTAACCAAAGTCACTACCAGCATGAATAAATCATGTTGATGTATGAAACGTTTTCATGAATGATGAAACAGAGCTCTTCCTGTGATCTTTCTCCCAAATCTATATCCCCAATCTAATCAATGGAAAACATCAGACAATTCCAATGGAGGAGCATCTTATAATATAGACAATGTCTGCTCCCAGAAACTATGAAGGTCATCAAATACAAGGAAATTCTGAGAAACTATCATAGCCAAGAAGAACTTAGAAATATGTACAACTAAATGTAATGTGTTATCTTGGATGAGATCATGGAACAGAAAGGGGCATCAATAAAAACTAAGGAAATATAAATAATTTTTAAACTTTAGTTAATAATAATGTACCAATACTGGTTCATTAATTGTAATAAAGGAACCACACTAATCAATATGTTAACAAGAATGGCGGTGGGGAAAGCTATAGGTTCTTGTCTATAGGATATGTCTATAATTTTCTGTAAATATAAAATTGTTCAAAAATAGTCTTAAAAAATAAAAGGGAAGCTCAGCCCATTTGGGGAAAGAGCTTGCAACTTTGTCACAGTATAGCACATAAATTTTCCTCTAAGTCTTCCTTTTAAGGGACTTAAGACAATTTATTACAATGATGGTGCACTGGGGAGAAAGGAATACTGAGACTTTTCAAAGATTAGTAGGCATTAGCTCTGAAATTACACGAATTCCAGAACACCAAAAATGCTACTGCAGCCTGGGGCAAAGTGTGTACTTTTGGTGGCTCGTGACAGATATAGTCAGTCCCAGTTAAACCTGCAGTAGGGGTGGATAATGACCCAATCCTGTGGTTATTTTCTGAATGTATAGTTGAGATAGATGTATTTCATAATTTTCAGAATTTCCATATTGGCTCTCTGACCCGTGGAGAAATGACCAATATAATAGGAATACGTAAGTGGAAGCTTTGGGAATGACCTCACTCTAATATAAGAAAACAGAAGCACATCTCATCCTTGCAGAATTGCAGAAATTAGTGCCACTCTCAGGGGCCCTTTGGGAAATGTGCAGTGATTTGGGTGAAGTGCTCTGCAGATTCTGGTGTTCAATGGAAAGTTAATATTATGCAAGGTAGCAACGACACTAAAGGGTTCTAATTCGAAACTACATATGCTCAGAGATGCCATACTGGAGAGAACAATTATCAAGTTAGAAGATTCAGAGTGTGACTGGAGAGACCGTTCAAGCATTCAGTAGCTTTACCTCAATGCCTATTTGGCATGGCTACTATGTGTGAAAGCATCGTACTGCGCTTGTCTTTTACAGGGTTATCTGCCATGCCAAGCCTGCCCTTCGCCAGTTGTAAGTGGCTACACTGATTGGAAACTCAGAATTGCACGAGTCCTCATTGCCAGTAAAGATGAAGCAGTGTCTTCGTCCACTTGGGCTGCTGGAACAGAGTACCATAGACTGGGTGGCTAATAAACAATTGGTTGCTCACAGTTTCGGAGACTGGGAAGTTCAAGATCATGGTACTGGCAGGTTCACTGTGTGGTGAGAGCCCACGTCCATAGATAGCTTCTCCCCCACCTCCCCCCAATAACCTCATATAGCAGAGGAGACAAGGACACTAATCTCCTTCCTAATCACCTCCCAAAGGCCCCACCTCTAAATACCTCATACTGATGATTAGGTTTCAACCTGTGAATTTAGGGAGAGGGGCACAAACATTTAGTCTATAACAAGCAGTGTAGAATTCCATGTAAGTCCCCAATAGTCTCATAGATGCTACCAAATGATACCCATGGGCCTTATTACTCACATGTGTGCCATTTTCCCCTGGTGATGAGGACACCCTGGTGGAGGCTGCAGGGACAGTGGGGTTTCCCCTCAGTTGAGACGTCTCCAGCTTAGGACACTCCTATGTTTTATAACGGGCTGGATGAGAACCTGCTCAACCTCAGCTTTGGGAAGAGACATTCACCAAGAATTCTGAATTGACAATTTCCAGAAAAGGAAATTTAAAAGTAGAAATTCTGTGTACCATGAGTTAGAAAAATTTTTGCTCGGTGACAAATGTAGCCTCAAGTTTCAGAATTGAAGAATTATAAAACTAACAACAATTACCTTTGGGGAAACCACACAATTATCACAATGAACTTCAAAGTATTCATTATTGCTAGGTAGTATTATAATGTTAATGTTATTATGGCCATTAATACTGAAAAAATAGTGCTATATACATACAGTACACTAATCAACCATCGATAGTATGAAAATACTGGCATGTGCAATAGCATGAATGTTTCTCATGGACATGCTGGGTAAAAGCATCTGAACACAAAATATACATAATATTCAGGGACATATGGTTACAAGGATGAATAAATGGGTTTTACTTCAATATGCAATTCCCTTTCCTCTTTAATAATTTATGGAGTCAGATGAGAGAGAAAGTGATCATGGTGAAGACAGCAAGGATAGCATTACAGCTGAAAAAACAGAGAATTTGACAAAGTGGACACATAAACAATGACTAACATACTCTTCATACTTAACCTCAAACTAAAAACCCAAATAAAACCAACTATAACCTTTACCTTTCATTTGCCATATTATTGAGATCCTTTTAACACTAAAAGTCAATTGACACATGATTTCTGAATAAATGTTAAATAATAAAAATCATAGTTCTTAACTATATTCAAATTTTAAGCAAGCAATTTTTACTTCTGGGAAATTTGTCATTTTTCTGTATTTGTGAATAAAGACTTAGGCACAAAAGTGATTCTAACCACATTATTTTTATAGTGGGAAATAGAACAGATAAATTTCAAATAAAAAGGAAGTGCTAAATAAATGACTGTGTATCTAATTGATAGAATGCACACCAGTTAAATAGTTTTTAATAACCACTTTGTAACAGCATATTAAAATGTTTATTGTATGGCAATTAAGTGGGAAAAGCATAAAATTAACACAGAGTTCTTATTAAACTCTATAAATTTTCTGAAACAAGTTTTGTCATAAATGAATTTTGATAAAATTTGAAGCATGAGCTAAAGTAGATGAAAAAATAAAAACTATATGAACATATATGGAAACCTCTACTAGAGGTTATCAGGTTTATTTCTATTTTAGTTTTTTTCTAAAAAGTTAATCAGCAAATATTGTAAGTGAATTATAGTATTTCCTTTAACCTTAAAACTATAAGTAACTTAGTATTTAAAGATAACACAATATTTTGAAGTCAATAAATAAGGACTTTTTGTACTATTCAGTATTTTTAGTGCCAAAGCTAATTATATCAGAATATATAATATTTAAGATAAAATAGTTCTATGAAAGTAAATAATAACTAACTATAGTGAAATGGTAAGAATAGTAGAATTAATTATTCATTTCTCATATTTCTACTTTCACCTATTTTTATTTTTCACAAAATAGGTATAAGTAGAATACTCTCTCTATTAACTATAATGGACTTGAGATTTTCCCTGACAGGCAAGTTAAAAATTAAGTCCTCAGTGGTTTCATAATGGCATGATACCCCTGGGTCAGATACAAAGGACTTGATTACCTGCATTTGCATTGTTTCTCCGTGGTGCACAGCAGTCCAGGAGGATGCTGCACTTGTAATGGATTTTTATCACAGCTGAAGAACCACAAGTTGTGGAAATTCCAATTTTTTATAACGAGTTGCAAGAAAGCCTACCCAACCTCAACCTTAAAAGAAGACACTATCTCTGTTACACTGGGAGAACACAAACCTCTCTTCTCCAAAGAAAAATGCTATCTCTGTCTTCCAAAGATTGTGTTATACAAGCATCCTTAAAAACATGAACCAGAATAGAAAACGCTGGTTCCTCTCTCATAAAATATGCACAAATGCAGAGACCCAGTAACTGTCTCCCAACAAATCTGTCTCCTTAGCTATAAAATTTCTTTAACGTTTTGTGATATTATCTATAATTTGAATCATCTCATATAATAAAAGGCTAATATGCAAATAGACCGAATGGCAGAACAACCGAACAACCAGTCACTATTACGTGTGCTGACCACCAGGGGGCATGTGCGGAACATGGCGGGCATCAGTTGTGGCAGGATGGTGGAGCAGGTGAGTGGGGGGGCCAGACCAAGGTGGGGTGTCAGTTGCTGTCATCAGGGCAAGCCTCTGGTGGCTAGTGAAAATTCTTTGCTCCCGTATGCTGTGATCCGACCCCACTCACACCCGCTGCTGGCACCCAATGGTGGGGCTGC
>NW_006300375.1:7393458-7405147 GCF_000327345.1 Myotis davidii | reverse complement strand
ATGTTCCTATTTTTATGGGGACAGGGACACATATGTAATATCTTAATCAATAAAAAATATATTTAAAAAAATAAAGTAAACATTAAGCACCTGGTTGTGCCACATATAAAAAAAAAAATTCTTTGCTCCTGCACGCCGTGGTCCCTCCTGGCACTTGCACCTGCTGCTGGTGCTGGCCCCACTCACACCTGCTGCCAGTGTCCAGTGCTGTCCCCAATCACTCAGTACCATCAGTGGGTGCAAGCAGCGGCTGCCGGCGCCAATTGCCCCTCAGGGCTTCTCTACCTCCTCCTGCTCCTGAGGGGTGATTGGGACTGGCAGCCGCCTCTCGCACCTGCTGCTGGCAACAGCCCTGCTGGCAACCCACTGCCAGGGCCTGCCCCGTTCACAGCTGCAGCCTGAGCTGGAGCTGCCACTCGCACCCGCTGCTGGTGCCGCCCCAATTGCTCCACACCTTCAGCAAGTACAAGTGGGGTTAGCGCCATCAGCACGTGGGGGCAGTGGGAGTGGGGCTGCCCGCAGACAGGGGACCAGTGGCCACAGTGGGAGGGGCCTGGCCGGCACGTGGAGGATGGGCTGAGACCTGCCCCTGTGCCTATCGCAGCCTCGTAGCCCAGAGTTCAAGGTGCTCAAATTAGTGCACTGGGCCCCTAGTGTAATATAATGAATCTTAAAAATGTTATAGTGATATAGAAAATAAGTCAACTTTTAGTCTTGTGTTTGTTTTTTAAAAAGGGATCAGTTCCCCAGTAGGGGGTGGGTAGGAGACAGCCCATCAATGATTCTCTCTCATCACTGATGTTTCTATCTCTCTCTCCCTTCCTTTCTGAAATCAATAAAAAACAAAATATTTTTAAAAGAATCAGTAACCTTACTTAAGTAATACACTCTACAGGTCAATAGCAATATGAATTTCAACAATATCTAGGTTATTTGAAAATAGGCTTAGGAAAGGTGGCTTCATAAAAATCACCACTACAGTGTGAACTTTTGATGAAGTATATTAATATCAGGGAAAACATCTAAGAAGATAAAAATATTGTAAAAGTTGCTTCTATGACTAACTTTATTCAATATTACCTTTATTGTAGATTTGTTGTGAATATTTCTCACAATTCTATTCCTTATATGCCTTAATAGAAATGTGCCCACAACAAAGGGCAAACACTTTTATAACAATGTAATATTAAATGAAGAACAGATGAAGATCATGAGTAACTTAAATGTTCCAAGGCACATATTCCATATTCCACAGAAATACATTTCCAAACACAGATGTTTCATGCTTACTCTATTTTTTATTAATAATCCATTTCCAACCAATCCATTCACTCCTCACATCAAGAATATAAAGAAAACAATTCATATTACCCCAAGGAGAAATGTCATTGCTCTATGAAAAAAACAAAACAAAAAACAAAAGAATGCAAAATACCATTCTATTATCAAATACAGTGTTTTCTGGAAAAAAAAAAAGCTTTGGGCTTATGAAAGCATAACGATGAAGGGGAAATTAAATTGCAGTCTTATAAAGTTTAAACAAGATTTTAAAAAGTATAAAAGACCAATACAATGATGTTTACTTATTTGTTTTAGTTTGGAAGAAAGGTTGATAGAGTTTACAGAATGATTTTTACAGTTATGTTTTTCCTTTGTTAGCAATGAATTCTTACATGAATTTTTGAACAGATTGAAAGTGTGTAAAAGATTCCAATAAAAATTTTTCTTTTGAGCATTTCTTTGAAAAAATGGATTGGTATATGAGATATTCCTTTACCAAAAAAAGAAAAAGATGAGAACTAAGCTGGCCAGACAAATGACCCTGTTTTTCCTTTTGGAGAAGGAAATTGGTTATGAGGTACTGAGACATCAAGAGAAGAAATATTATGGCTCAACCAAAAGAGAGCAAAAAAATCAATGATTTTAAAAATATAATCAATACATTGCAAAGGAAAATAAAGTTACTATTAAATTTGATAAAAAATAACTTATGAGGAGAATATGCTGAATATTGCTAGAGCTTCTCTGAGGAGAGAGTTTCTATTACATGGGTTTTAAAGAAGTCTGTTATGTTCAGATTCTTTTAGGTAACTGCACAGAGTACTATGCAGCCATGAAAGTATCAGTGGTTCTCAACCTTCCTAATGCCATGACCCTTACAGTTCCTCATCTTGTGGTGACCCTCAACCATAAAATTATTTTCATTGCTACTTCATAACTGTAATTTTGCTACTGTTATGAATCGTAATGTAAATATCTGATATGCAGGATGTATTTTCTTTGTTCGCGACCCACAGGTTTAGATGTTAGTTTTTGAATGATGTTTTTTTAAAAAATATATATTTTATTGATTTTTCACAGAGAGAAAGGGAGAGAGAGAGTTAGAAACATCCATGAGAGAAACTTCTATCAGCTGCCTCCTGCACACCCTCTACTGGGGATGTGCCCGCAACCAAGGTACATGCCCTTGACCAGAATCGAACCTGGGACCCTTCAGTCTGCAGGCCGACGCTCTATCCACTGAGGGAACCAGTTAGGGCTGAATGATGTTTTGTTTGAAGTATTTTATAGTAGATATTGGGTGTGTAAAAGAGGGAGGAGGGATGTAAAATCAATTAGACTAACAATCTGATTAAGACTAATCACAACTAATTTCATCACACTCCTTTTTCCTTGTTCATGTAATTCACCACAAGAAGCCCAAGACTCGGGGGGGGGGGGCCTCTTATCATGAGTGACCAAATTATATAAGTACATGTCTGCACTTTATGTAAGCTATGGAGTCACTTCCCCAAGGACATACCTAATTTGAAATTGTCATAACTGAGCCAACTTAAAAAAAAAAACCAAAACGTAGGCAAAGTGGGGAAAATTACTGCCTCCCCTTTCTTGCCCACCCTACCCAAATCCTGAAAGGGGAAGATGAAAAGCCATCTTCTGATCCAGTCTCCTGATAATCACATGTGGAAGTAACCTCTTTCTGATTGACTGCTCATGGCTGTTTCTCCCACTTGTTTCTGTCCCTGATTTCTACTTTGATTCTCATTCTTGTAAAGTATATTTCACAATAGACCAGACTAAAACTTCCTGGGGTGCAGGGCCATATGAGACCCATATTTTTCACCTTTAGCAGTACCTGGCATGGTACACCAATAATGGCTAAGAATTCCACAAAGGATCACTGAGATAACATAATTTAGACATTAGAGTTATTGATGTAAGAAAGAAAAACAGATAAAAACAGAAAAGTAAAAAGCAAGAAAACTAAAGAGAAGGAAAAGTTCACTTAGAAGGAAATTTAGCAGGTATGCTCCCACTAAAGTGCTACTTAAAAACCCCGTCTCCTTTGCCCTAGTTGGTTTGGCTCAGTGGATAGAGCATCGGCCTGCGGTCTGAAAGGTCCCAGGTTCGATTCCACTCAAGGGCATGTACCTTGGTTGCAGGCACATCCCCAGTAGGGAGTGTGCAGGAGGCAGCTGATCAATGTTTCTCTCTCATCGATGTTTCTAACTCTCTCTCTCTCCATTCCTCTCTGTAAAAAGTCAATAAAAAATATATTTAAAAAACAAAAACCGTCTCCTGGACTTTATAGCTCAAACCTGATTACCATTATTAATCAGCAAGATTCCCGAGCCACCTAAGTACTGGTTGTTCAATTGCCCCATTCACACATACTTGGAGCAGTTGTGAGATTAAACAAAGAACTTGGTAATATTATCAGAGTCCCAGAAGAAATTTTTACTAATAGTGAAAAATATGACTATTGGCCCCACACATAGTGAGTGAGCGGGTGAGTAAGTTGAAGTTATAAAGTTAAAAGGGAATGGTAACAGGCAATTTAGGACTTTTCTGAGGGTATGTCCTCCAAGTTTCCTCATAAATAATACAAGCCAACATTAGTACATTAAAGAGAGAAACAAAATTTCTCACAGGCTGATGGAACCTCAGGGAGGCAGAAGCATATTTATTGATTACTAGAGGCCCAGTGCATGAAATTTGAGCACTGGGGTGGGGGGAGTCCCTCAGCTCAGCCTATACCTTTTCCAATCTGAAACCCCTCAAGGAATTTCCGACCACCCTCTCACAATCCAGAACTGCTGGTTCCCAACCACTCGCCTGCCTGCCTACTAGATTGCCCCTAACTGCTCCCTGCTAGCTTGATCGATGCCTAACTGCTCTGCTCCCCTGATGGCCCAATCGCCCCTAACTGCCCTCCCCTGCCAGTCCAGTCATCCCCAACAGTCCTCCCCTGCAAGCCCGGTCACCCCCAAAAGCCCTCCCCTGCCAGCCTGGTTGCCCCTAACTGCCCTCCCCTGCAGGCCTGGTTCCCCCAAATGCGCTCCTCTGTCGGCCATCTTGTGGTGGCCATCTTGTGTGTTGAAGTGATGGTCAATTTGCATACTGCCATGACTAATTAGCATATCCAGGCTAATTAGCATATCCCTCTCTTATTATATATGATACTTACCTTTCAGGTTTGCTGAGATGTAAAAAAGGTGCTGTGCACATAACTTCACGTTTAATGTGTGTTTACAAACAAGTATTTACAATAGGAATAGAAATGTCTGGTACTTAGTCATAATGCTGAAAACTAGGGTAATCCTTCATGGAAAAAATATTATAAATGTAAAACAAGAATAATGTCTTAAGAATATGGAGAGACAGTGTGTTAATAAACAGGTAATTCAACATCATCTAATCAAATAAAAGAGAAACATGCAAACTGACCACACCTCCACTATGCCCCAAACCATGCCCATCAGAGCAACTATATGGAAATTAACCCAACCAAGATGGTGGCCGGCAGCCACAGAGCTGGAGCAAGCAGGAGGCTTGGTTGCCCTGGCAATGGAGGAAGCCAAGCTTCCTGCCTGCCCTGGTCGGCTGAGGCCTCTGCTCAAGGAAACAAATTGTCAATTATAGAAGATAAATAAATCCCAGATACCTGCTTCCAGCCAGCCTCCACTGGGAGCTTGGGTGGCTGGGGGGCGTGGCCAGCCTGCAAACAGCCATCAGCCCCTCACCCATACTGGCTGGGCACCCCAACAGGACCCCCCACCTGAAGGGGGTGTGGCCAGCTTGAAAACTTCCCTCAGCCCCTCACCCAGGCTGACCAGGCACCCCAGCAGGGACCCCCACCTGGAAGGGGGTGTGGCAAGCCTGAACACGGCCCTCAGTCCCCCACCCAGGCCGGCCAGGCACCCCAGCAGGGACCCCCCCCTGGAAGGGGGTGTGGCAAGCCTGAACACGGCCCTCAGTCCCCCACCCAGGCCGGCCAGGCACCCCAGCAGGCCCCCCACCCTGATCTGGGACACCCTTCAGGACAAACCAGCTGGTCCCCACCTATGCACCAGGCCTCTCTACTATCTAATAATAGACAAACATGGTAATTAACCATACCTCCGCTATGCTTCCCATTGGCTAATCAGGGTGATATGCAAATTAACTGCCAACCAAGATGGCGGCCGGCAGCCATGCAGCTGAAGCGAACAGGAGGCTTGCTTGCTCCAGTCATGGAGGACGCCAAGGTTCCCCGCCTGCCATGGCCCAACTCTAAGCTGCACTTTAAGCAACAATGTTGCAATTACAGAAGGTAAATAAACCCCAGATACCTGCTTTCAGCCAGCCCGACTCTGAGCTGGAGCTGCAACAAAGTTTCAATTACAGAAGGTAAATAAATCCCAGAATAAAAAAGAAAAAAGAAAAAAGGAGAGACTGGGAACTTCAGTTGCAGGCTTGGCCCGCCTTAAAACAGTCCCTCATCCAGACTGGCCAGGCACCACAGTGGGGACCCCCACCCTAAAGGGGGTGCGGGCAGCCTGAAAACAGCTCTCAGACCCTCATCCAGGCTGGCCAGGCACCCCAGTGGAGACCCCCACCCTGAAGGGGTACGGGCAGACTGATTAAGGATTTCTGACTGACGTCTTAGAGTCACTCCCCAGGCTCACGGCCTGTCTGAGGGATGTCTGTTTGCCATCTTAGGCCCAATCCCCCAGGGAGCAGGCCTAAGCCAGCAGGTGGTCATCTCCCAATGGGTCCCAGACCGAGAGATGGCACAGGCCAGGCTGAGCCCCCCTCCCCCCTCGAGTGCACAGATTTTTGTGCACTGGGCCTCTAGTAAATATATCAGTTCTCAAATAATATTCAATTTGATCATATTCCACTAAAATCTCAAAGGGTTTTTTGTTGATCTACACAAAGTAATGGTAATATTTAATTGCAAGTTTAAATAAAAGAAAATAGGTCCTCCTGAAAGTCGAAGAGAAAAGCAGGAGAAGAATAGAAGCTACTACTTTGCCATATCACACAGTATCATTGATGGAGGGAAAGACATCAGAACACTGCAGAGAATCCCACAGCATACACTTGCATAATAAATGGAAACAATTATATACTCAGCTACCAATGCAGACTACTGGTATCTAGCAACATAAATTGATATGCTGATAGCTCAATTGCTTGTAAATATAATAAAGTAAAGATAAATAAATTTCTATCTCACACCATAATACCAATCCCCTTTCAACCTGGCATATGTAAACAATAGGAGCTTAAGTACCAGTATTGCTTAGGTCTTCATTGCTTAGGTCTGCAAACATAAATAGTTTGAAAGAAAAAAATTCTAGATCATTAAATTAAATGTCTATTTTTTCATTAAAATTTTATTCATGAGAATACACTTGAGATAAAAGTATCATTTATGGTCTTCTCTCTTTATATTTTTGTTTTTTTTGTTTTGTTTTGATTTTTGCATGACTCCTGGGGGGAAACCAGGTGGTACAAAGGGGAGGTAAAGAGGAGAGAGAGATTGAGAATGAATGACTATTTAAGCAATGCTGATGGTGTAGCCCTTTATTTTATCCAGATCATAAAATCATGCTAGGGATATACATATCTTTGAATTAGAATTTAGTCCAATGATTGCAAAGGGGAAGCTTATTAACATGTTTATGTTACTTTCTCACAGAAGGTAAACCTCATGTGGTTGGTTTTACCAGTATAAGGATTGACTTTGCCAATTAGGATACATTCCCATCTTTTCCTATAAACTAAATGAATTAAACTATGGCCATGATTTTCACTCAAATGTATTTAGAACATGAGATAAAATAATACCATTATTAAAATACTAAAGGCCCGGTGCACAAAATTCAGGCATGGGGAATGGTTGGGGGCGGGGGTTGCTCAGCCCACCCTGCACCCTCTCGCAATCCTGGACTCCTCAGGGGATGTCTGACTGCTGGTTTAGGCCCGATCCCCAAACTGGCAGTCAGACATCCCTCTCGCAATCCGGGACTGCAGGCTCCTAACCACTCACCTGCCTGCCTGCCTGATCACCCATAACTGCTCACCTGCCTGCCTGCCTGATCACCCCAACTGCCTCTGCCTCCCTGCCTCATTGCTACTAACTGCTTACCTGTCTGCCTGATCACCCCTAACCACTCTGCCTGCCTGATCACCCCTAACCACTCTGCGTGCATGCCTGATTGTCTCTAACTGCCTCTGCCTCAGCCCTCACCCACCAATGCAGCCACCTCTGCCTCAGCCCCTCACCCACCAATGCAGCCACCTCTGCCTCAGCCCCGGCCACCACGGCTTCATCCAGAAGATTGTCTGGAAGGATGTCCGGAATGACATCCAGAAGGTCGTTTGGCTGTCTGGTCTAATTAGCATATTATGCTTTTATTATTATAGATATATCGCACTGAAATTTATTTTATTTTATCCTAATAAATTTTAGTATATCAGGTTAAACAGGCTGCCTTTAAGTTGAGAATGAATTAAAAGGAGTAAGTAATGGTCTTTTGAAAAATCTTAGTAAAGCCTTTAAGTATAATCACTAGAAACTTAGTATGTGATTGATTTACATGACTAAGTAACAAATCTTTTTGAAAGTTAGGTCATTTCCAATTCCTTGCTATCAATAAAACTGAAGGATGAAGTAATCAAGCTGTCAGCTGATATAACATTAAAAATAGGTTTTATTTGAAACCACCATGTTATTTGGAATATAATTTAAAAAGCATTTAAAGAACTGAGAAACAATGCTATTACAAAGCTCTTTTTGTTTGTATCTCTTCATTTAAACACACACATTTTCTCATCATTTACTAGTACATCTAAAATGAAGAAAACTAGAAAAAGTTCACCCTAGCAGTAAGTAATAATCATCTAGGCATATATGGACTCACGCAAAAACAAAAGCCTCCTTCGTATTGTAAAAGATCATTTCAATTTATCTTTTACTGCTTATCCTATATAATAAAAGGCTAATATGCAAATTGTCCCCTCGATTGGGAGTTCTACCTGGAGTTTGACCAGGGAGTGGGGCCAGCCAGCCGACCAACTACCCACAGCCCCTCCCCACAGCCAGCACTGCCCCTAATCGGTCCCCCCTACTCCAATCAGGGGTGGGGCCACCCTGCCAACCATCTGTGATCCCTTCCCCCGGGCAGCCAACCTCCTGTGTCCCCTCCCCCTGGCCAGCCTTGCCCGATTGGCTCTAATTAGGGCAGGCTGGCCAGACCTCATCTGTGCATGAATTCATGCACCAAGCCTCTAGTCTTTAATAATTATTCAGAAAACAAATATCAAATGGTATTCCAGTTTTATCATTTGTACTCACACCGAGTCAAGGAGAATCTGAACACTGTATTCTTCAGTCTCACATTTACATGTGTTTGTACCATAAAGGGAAGCAAGGAGAAATGTCATGGGGCAGGAACATAGGCAATGTGCTATTTTTCAACTGTTGAGTGATGTCATCAAGATGGCAACATAGGTTGCTCCTGACTTCAATGCCCCTTCACAAGACCAACTAGCAATATCCATACACAAGACACCAGAGTGAAAATCCTGGAACATGGGGGTGAGGCTGAAGCACCTTCTTGGACCACAGAAACAGAGAAAAACACATTGCAAGGCAGAAAGACATTTGGACTAAGAGACTCATAGAGATGGAAGACAATGTGAAGAGACAAATGGAGAAGATGGCCATCTACAAACCAAGGAGATAGGCCTGGGACAAATCCTTCCCTCACAGCCCTCAGAAGGAGCCAGCCCTGCTGACACCTTTTATCTCAAACTCCTGGTGAAAGGAATTTTAGAGAGAAAACAGGCAGGTTTAGGGAATAGAGAAGGTCCATGGGAGAGGAATGCATATGTAAATGGCATAAATAACTCCAAGATGACAAAATGCTTATCTTACTTGTCCAAAGGATAGAGAAAAGCCATGGGATAAGGGGGGAGGAAGGCATACATTCACAAAGGATAAATAAAAGTCACCAGATATTGGGAATAAGGAAACATATTTACACAGAGGATAAAGAAATGTTGCAAGATAAGGGGAGATAAGAGGGGGCCACCATGAGAACTTTGAGCTTTGAAGCTGATACTATGTAATAGAATGACCAATGAGGAAAGCAAGGGAGGTACTTTTTGGGGACACCCCTGTTCAGATGGAGTTTTTATATGCTTCCAATAAACATCCACATTTTTTATTAAAGAAATCTGCTAATCCACAGATTAATTCTTCATCTTCATCGGATAAAAACCCATGAGAAGAAGTCTGCACCCTAAACCCCACGTTTCACTGGCCTCCAGAACTGTGAGATGATACATTTCTGTTGTGCAAGCCAAAAATAAAACAAAACACATATGCCTTTACATAACTGCTTATATTATCGTTAATCTATTTAACACCTACATTGGTGGGACATATTATTTTAAAATATTCAATATCTCAGTGAATATTTTCAAGTAAGTGTATAAAGGAGGAGAAAATAAAGTTAAGATGAACTATTTCTCCATCTTGGGTACAAGGAAATCCCACCTCAGCATTCAGAGTAGACCAAAAAAGGCAGAACGATTCTGAACCTGCAGTACTACAGGAGGACTCACAGCAATGATTTCATCATCAGGCGCAGGAGATAGAAGAGCAAATTAAATTGGCCATCACAGGCTGTGGGAAAATGTTAGCTTATTTATGTAGTAGGTCCTCGGGTTACATCGAAGATCCGTTCCTATGGCGCACGACTTAACGTGATTTTCTCTGTAAGTCAGAACCCACCTACAAAGGCACCTATGTCACTCACATGGAGCACATACACAGGAGTAATGAAGTGAAACAGTAAAAAAAATTAAAAGAAAGATGACAATTCCTGACCTTTACTTGTGGTAAATAATTTTAAAAAAACATAAGTTACATATGTACATACGTCAAAATGTCAGAACTTTTTTTTTATAAATAAATGGGAGATGGCGATGTAACCATGAAAATGACATATATCAAGTCTGACATAACCCAAGGACTGTCTGTATATATAAAAGCCTAAGCAACCGGCTGACCTACCGACCAGTAGCTATTATGTGCAATGACCACAAGGGGACAGACGCTCAATGCACAGGCATGGAAACATGGAACAGACTGATAAATCCCAGAGGGAGGGGGGAGTAAGAGAGGGTGGGAAGAGATTAACCAAAGATTTTATACTAGAGGCCCTGTGCACGTATTTATACACTAGTGGGGTCCCTTGGCCTGGCCTGTGGGGATCTAGCCAAAATTGGCTCTCCGACATCCCCCAAGGGATCCCAGATTGCAAGAGGGCAGTTCTCGTGTGATGCACCTCAGAATCAGGCTCCCTCCTCTCTGGTTCCCGGTGCATCGCCTGAAAACCGCAGCTGCTACATCACTGAAGCATATATATATAATGTAGCTAAACTCAATATTCAGTGGATGTCATGTAAAAAGTAGCTGTTATGCTCATTCTTCAAACTTTAAAAAGCTCCTTACAAGTTTATTTCAAATACCTGTGTTTCTTCCTAACTGTTTGAGCATTGGTTCAGACAGAGTTCTCCTCTCTTCAAACAACTCCAACATTGATTTTGAAATAAAAGGTTCCCTATGGGATTCAGAAGGTTTTACAGTGACTCAGTGTGAAGCAATAAACCTGAACTTTTAGGAATTTGTTTTATAACCTTGAGGTGTCTTAGGCATGCATGTTTGTAACCCTGGTTGATAGACCCTGTTGACAATAAAACACTCTATTTGTTTTCCCTTTTTTCTTTAGGTGACCAAGCTGACTCACCCGAGGAACCTGTTCATTTGATTTAGTTGGATCCTATTGTGCCCAATACTTACAGGTCAGCACACACAAACAAATGCCTTTTAAATAACTGTGCCTGACTTTCAATTCCTTTGGGCCTCAATTGCTTGAACAATTTACAGCACATAAGAAAATAATTACCTACACACTTATCAAGCATGTTATCAGTGCTAAATGCATCAATGAATGTGCACCTATGAAATGTCTTCAAATGTTTGCTAATATTGACAAATTTTGTGTTTAAATTATTTGTGTACTATTTGGGACATGGTAGATAATTTTTTTTAATGTTAAAGGTTTTTTAAAAAGACAGTAAAAGCAAAAAAGAAATAATATTGCCCTCTATCGTGGTCTACACTTAATGTAAAATTTTATATAAAAAAGTGATTTATAAAAATATATAGTGACATAATTATATTAAATAAAAATATATTAAAATCAATAAAATAGTCATAAATTTTATAATTAGAGAGAGATGTCAGGGGTCAAACATGAACAAACTAAGGCCCAGAGAAGTAGAGGCTTAGCATCCAGGTGGAGAGGGTTGAATCCCAAGCAATATGTGTTCTTTCAATGGAAACACA
>NW_006300375.1:7389649-7393209 GCF_000327345.1 Myotis davidii | reverse complement strand
TACACAAACTAGTATCCATTAGAAGCCATAATTAAAACAAGATCTCTAACACATTATAAAAAATTGGGGTGGTGGGCACACAATGTAATTTACAGATCATGTATCATAGAAATGTTCACTTGAACTATATAATCTTATTAACCAATGCCACCCCAATGAACTCAATTTAAAAATAAAATAAAAGGTATCTTCATTTTTTTCAAAAAGTGTAATAACTAAGACAAATTAAAAAGCAATAGGCAAGAATGATATGAATAAAAATAACTGAATAGTAGGACTGATGATAAAGTATTAGCTGTCTAGAATTTAAGTACATCTCTGACAAAATTTTTATCCATAGGAATAACCAATGAGTAATACCCCCATAAATCCAGCAAAGAGGTATAAAATATATAAGCAGTAAGTTCCTGAAAAAATAGACTTAAAGACACATTATTTAGGATAAAGCAGAGCCAAAACATACTAAAATATCTCATTCTCGAGGACAATATAATTATTTCAAATATGCATGAAATTTAAAAGAGTTTAACAACATATAGAACAAAAGTTGATCTAAACATTTTGAGTTGTCAAATTCAACATCACACTGAGATTTCTACACCAATTTCTTCAATTATAATTATATGCTAAACATGAAAAAATATATTGATTATATCTAAGACTTGAGCAACATAGTAAGATTTATCTACTAACTATATATTGAGGTATATGTGCCCCCCAGCTTCTCTGATTGATTAAACATACATTTCTATTGGTTGAATCAACACAACATTGATTTTCAAATATTTTGTATATTATTCCTCAGAACACTGTACCCAATATGCAAAGATTATATATCTATGTAATGAATATATGGAATATCTAAAAAAATTATCACATATTTCAACACATTTCATCACAACATCAGCTCATCAGTATTGTCAGACTATGTTCTCTTAATTCAGCGCAATTAAATGAATTAGAAAAGAAACACTGAATGATACACACACACACACAATGGAATATCATTCATGGTCACAGCTAGAAGCAAGAAAAAGGCAAGGGAAGATTCTACCCAGAGTCTCAAAGGGCTCATGTCCCTGTTAACACCTTCATTTTGGACGTCTGGCTTCTAGAACTGTGAGAGAATAAATTTCTGTTTTTTTAAGCCAAAATAAATAAATAAATAAATAAATAAATAAAAATGAATGAAATCTTGCCATTTGCAACAGCATGGATGGACCTCAAGGAAGTTACACTAAGCAAAATAAGTCAGAGAGAGACAAACATTGTATGTTTTCACTTATACATACATGGAATCTATAAAAAAACAAAATAAATGAATAAATAAAACAAAATAGAAATATACCCATGGATATAGAGAACAATCAGATGACTGCCAAAAAGGAGATGGGCAAAGAGATGGGAATATTTCTTCAAAGTATTCTTTTAAATAATAAAAAATAAAAACACATCTAAATACCTCATAAATTCAAAACTAAATCATAATTGAAAATGTAATTAAAAGAGTGCTTCTAATAACTTCTAAACAAGGAGAATAACATTTACAAAGGAAACCTGTGGAAGCAGCAATGGACAGTCTTTAGAGATCAGAATATTCTCAGAAATAACACATCCTTTGGGCTGAGTGGAAACTTTCAGGATAGGGTTGGACCATATATAAGACAAATGTTGCAAAATACATTGTAAGATAATTGCTTATTTTTTTCTTATTTGTGTTTCATGTTTTTTGTAAATCCAGAGACAATTATTTTATTAGGAAAGATTAGAATTTTAGGATTAGAATAAAAGGGAGTTTTTGTTTTGTTTTTTTAGCTTTTAAATTCTAAAAGAGGTTAGTGAAGCCCAATTCAAAAGAAACTCTTAATAACTAGGTTTTTAGATTCTAAAATCCAGGCAGTTGAAAGTGAAAATACGTGTGTGGTGTTTTTTTTAAGGGCTCAAATAGCGAAATTTAATTCTCAGATTTTTTCATGGTTATTTTTATGTCATGATACAATGGGAGACATAGATACATCACTGAGTTATCCAGAAAATGCCTGTGGTCTGGACACAAATAACACAAGGTATGCGGACCTTTCAGCTGAATGCCATAGCAAATGCTATTGGCAGGACAACAACAATATATGCCCCTTCTCAAGGGACAGACACAGCAAGTCACAGAGGATGCTGGGTAAGAAGACGAACCAGACACCAGACAGATCAAGATACATTAGAGATGCCACAACTAGCCTTGATGACAATTCAGGACTCTACACCCCTTCTAATTCTACAAGTTAATAAATATTTTCCTTTCAGCTCAGAGGGATAAAAAGAAAGATCATTAAAATGGGACAATATCCCTGAGATTAAGTTTGAATTTTAAATTAACTAATCTTAAATGCAACACTGATTGAGAAATTAACCTTAAGAAACTGCTTTAACAGCACAGAGTTTCTTTAAAGAGATGATATATTTTTCTCTAATGATTTGAAATAAGAGTTTGGGGGCAAGTTGATTACAATTATAGAAAAAAAAAACATTGTATTTCTATGCGTCACAGTAGTAGCACATACGTTTATTACATGTGGTTCCTGTAAAAATGGAATGTTTATTGTGGACATTGGCTATTTCAGTTTAACAGAAAGGGAATTTGATTTTATTAATAAATGGGGAAAGAAGTTTAGACAACTAATCAGAGAAAATTATAAAATAGGAAATGTGTTTGATGTAGAATGTGGCTTTCATTCTTTGGGTAATGGAAATTGATTGAGAATTTAAAATAGGAAAATAGCCCTGCCCAGTGTGGGTCAGCTGAATGATACACACAAACACACAATGGAATATTATTCAGCAATAAAAATAAATGAAAGGTAACTGGGTCTATTCCTGGTCAGGGCACATCAACTCTGTATATGTGCCCTGTATATGTTCTGTATATGTTCAATCCCTTGTCAAGCTCCGTGCAGGAGGCAACCGATTGATGTTTCTCTCTCTCCCACTCCCTTCCTCTCTCTCAAAAAATAAAAATATTAATAAAACAATAAAAATAAAAAATAGTGAAATAATCCCATTATTTCTTAAGTCAACTTTATTGATATATAATTAACACACAGCAAAATTCACTCTTTTTAGTGTACAGTTTTATGAGCTTGTTTCTAGTTTTTGTGCTATAACAAATATAACTATAAACACATGTATGAATGTAAGTTTTCATGTCTCTTACTTAGACATCAAAAATTGGGATTGGTGGGTCATATGTTAATTATATGTTCACCTTTACTAGCAATTGCCAAAATATTTTCCAAAGTTGCTGAGCCATTTTTGCATTCAAGCCTGTAATCATTGGGTTTAGTTGCTTTTATTGTCATTTGAATTCGCATTTTCCTAATGACTAATGATATTGAGCACCCAAATTTGTTATTGCTTTTCTTCCACATTTAGTTTGGATATTAAACATTGTTAATTATATGTCCTCCACATAGCTCTCTGGTGAAATGTCTCCACACCATTTACATGGTTTATTGGGCTGTTTACTTAAGTTTTTAGTGAGCCATGTATATTCTGGGTGCACACACTCT
>NW_006300375.1:7376539-7389606 GCF_000327345.1 Myotis davidii | reverse complement strand
GTCTTTCGCCATTTTCCCCCCAGTCTATGATTTGTCTTTACAGATTGGGTTTGTGTGTTTGAAATCTGGATTCAATTTTTAGAATCAACTAGATTGGTCAAGGTGAGAAGCTGGGAGTCTAGTTGCATTTAACTGAAGAAACTAAACAGAATATAATGAATGATAGTAAACACACAGAATCAATAGAAGCTGCTAATTTGGATTCCAGGAAGAGGGAGAAAGAGGAATAAAATAATGAATTAGGACTCTTTCTGAAGTAAATGAAAAGAAAATATATTAATAGAATAAACATATTGAGGGAAAAACTTTTTATTCATTTGTTTTTCCATTTTATTTTCATTTTAAAAATGTGAGACACTATATGAGAATTTGTTTCAGAGTGTTGAACTAACTTTATATGTGCCATGATGTTTGCTTTAGTCAGACTTTGACATGCACCTTGGTTATAAACTTCTCCTGAGATGAGAAAACTCTAATAAAATGTCAGTTTCTTGATTCCCAGCCTTATCTGTGCATCTCACCGGAGTGTGCCAGTTTCTAGGCAAGTACTTTGTGATTAATATGAATATATTAATGTCACATGTTGATATGTTTTCCATACTCTTAGTCATGTGTTCACTAATATTCTGGTGTCTACCTTAGACTGAGCTACTTCCATGTCCATCTTTTATGCTGTTTTTCAACCTGGCCTAAACTTACACAATCCTTATTCTTCTTTCTTTTAAATACTACTGGATCTGTATAGTGGCTCAAACTAATACCATACTGCTGCTGCTCCTAAAGTGTACTCTTAATGATATTCAATACGAGTATAAATCTGAGGTGAACTTTTAGGAGTTTTTGAATATGTTAATGAATTCACCACAACAAACTTTTCCTGTATTCACATTAACTCATTTTACTCTGTGTCAAATTGGCTCACTTTATCCTACCTTCAAATGAACTCACTTTAACTTGTGTCCAAATTAACTCACTATGAACAGAATAAAAAGATTAAAAATAAAGTGAAACAATGAATACTCCAAAACTGCCTCATATGTTAGCATGTATTTTTGCCTTATCAGAAAATAGTCATTGCATTTTATTCATCTCAAAGAAACTAACGTTTGAAGGACACTGGAATAAGAATTCTGACTTACCTTTCATGGACTGCCTACATTTTAGAGTTGGTTGGAATCTAATTGTAATATTTTAAACACCATTTTACCAGATAGTGTAACTTTTATTTCCATGGTACAAGTTTTAAGATCTGTAAGTTAAGAAGTTTAAAACAGTTTTGAAGATAAAAACGTTTCCTGAAAACATACTAACATTTTAACTCAACAACATCAAGTGCTTATAGATTTCTCCTATATTATAATCTTCCAAGTTATTTCTTTGACCTGCTTGGTCAAAATATAAACTACCGTATTCAAGAAGATATGCCACAATCAAATCAGTCAACTGAATTGAATGGAGATGAGAAACACAAACCTGCTAAGTAAACAGCACAGATTTAAACAAGTGTAAACCTCTTAGAATCAATGAATAATCACACTTTGTTCAGTGTCCGTAGCCTAATCCATATCCTAAAATGTTATTGACACATTTAACATTAAAAGAAGGAAGCACATTATTATTCCACTGAATTATCTCACTATTTTAACTTAATGGATTTGATAAATATGTCTATTCAGCTTTCCAGTCAGAATAAATTTTATTCTCCAGTCTACAGGTTCAGTGAAGCTTAGGGAAACCAAACAAAATCCTGTCTGCTTCATAAATTATAAGCAAAAACTGTGATGTAATAGGAACTGTATCTATTTCTGAATGGTTTTAGGTGGCAACATAAAATATCCATGCAATCAGATGGGGAGAAAAGAGCAGTTTTATTTTTATAAACTAGGTGGGCTCTCTTGGGGTTAAGAACAACAGAATATAAATGGGAAATGACTCCGTGTATCTTCTATCCAAACTAAGCTTGACGAGGACGTTGTGAGGATGAATCCAAGAGTTTAAGGGAACATATATCTTTCTGCCCAGTTACTGCATCATTTTACAGGAGGAAAACTAAAACCAAACTGTATTGACAGAGCATCCAAGTCAGTGGTGGGACTATCTTTAATCCCTCTTACAGACCGCTTCCACATAACCTGCTCTGATACCTTCGAAGCACCTCTGCGTTACATTGCTCATTGTTTTAAGCTCATAAACATATGACTTTTATCCTCAGTATTCTAGAATACACTGTCAGTAACATGCAGGCCAGGCTTGTTTTATTTTCTATGTATCACCAGTCTCTGGAACCAGGTCTGCTGCATAGAAGGCACTAAATAATCATGTGATGAGTGCATAACTGAATTGCATCTTTGATTAAGGAATCTTAAAATAAATTGCGATTTTTTTTTACTATACATCATGGGAATATCATTAATTTAATATGCTAGCCTAGCAGCTACGGTACATTTTCTGGCATTCATTATTTTTATAAAAAAGAAAACAACTCAGTTATTAGGCAAGGAAACATCCATAACCACCTGATACAAAATATATTCACTTACAGGGTTACCCATATCCATAACACATGTAGCTATGGAAGTACAAACTTAATAAAAAACAAACTTGTTCAAAGCTTCAAAAGATTATAATTTTCTTCAATAAATTTAACAAGTAAAAATAAGATTGAATTAAAGCCGACTGTTGATCTAAATTTGTTCCTGGTGCTAATTCCTACTAAAAAGTCTAATCTAAATTACAAAAATGATGAGATTACTTTATGAATAATTAACATTTTAATAAAGCAATAGACATTAAAACAACTAGAAAATAGCAATTAATACACAAGAATGGATGAACAACCATGATTCAGAATTTGCAGATTAATTAATTTTTGCAAATGTTTAATTTATGGAGGTTAATTTGTGTTCATTAACCTATTTGGAAGAAGACTGAGAAGCATAGAGCGAACTTGGAAAGATAAATAAGAAGATGAAAACACAATGTGGTGGTGTTAAATTTGGAAAATTACATATTATGCAGTATTGCCAGAAGTAAGATTAGAGGTGGAGGTAGTGAGAAACTGCCTGAAGTCTAGGCAGTGGTGAGATGATGGAGGAAGTTATCTACTTCATTACAAAGTATGGATTTTCAACATGTATGTTCCATTCAAAAACGTAAAATACAAAGCACCAGTGAATTAGATACTGTGTTATAATGAGAAGGATGTCATTGAACATATTTTTAAATTTACTTTATTTTTATATTAAAGAGAGTATTACAGATGACCCCCATCCCCCCATTTGCCTCCATCCCTCCCCCCCTAGGTCTTCACTGTCTATTGTCTGTGTCCATGGGCTATGCATATATGCTTATAAATTCTTTGATTAATCTCTTCCTGTTCCTTCCTACCTTCCCTCAGTCTGTTTCATGCTCCCATGTCTATGGTCCTTTCTTGTTCAATTTATTTTGTTTCTGAGATAGGTGAGCGAGGGAAGTTGGATGGAAAGCATTAATGGCAAACTGTTTATATGAAGACTGAAATGTTAAAATTGTTGATTACATTAGGTGTGTTGACAAGGAGACATTTGACTACTGATAGAAAAGAAGTGAGGTGGTTAGTTAGGCAAATGGTTGGTGAAATAAGATTCCAGGCAAAAAGAGCAACAAGTGCAAAGTGCAAAAAACATAAGTTCAGAGTCCCTAAGGCAGTGATGGCGAACCTTTTGAGCTCGGCGTGTCAGCATTTTGAAAAACCCTAACTTAACTCTGGTGCCGTGTCACATATAGAAATTTTTTGATATTTGCAACCATAGTAAAACAAAGACATATTTTTTATATTTATTTTATATATTTAAATGCCATTTAACAAAGAAAAATCAACCACAGAAATGAGTTCGCGTGTCACCTCTGACACGCATGTCATAGGTTCACCATCACTGCAAGGTGAGCACATGCCTGGTGTGTTTCTGTCAACTCAGAGGGCATGGCCAGAAAATGTTATTTCCTACTAAAAAGAAAATACAGCTCCTTGAAGAAATGGCTGGCTCCAGGGCGTAGACAGAAAAATAACAAGATGAGCCTGGACCATCTTGTGTTAGAGAAGTTCTCAAAGAAGGAAGGGAACATGTTAAAAGGACATAGAAGCTGACATGAACTTTCCCTGGCCAAATGTGAACCATTTGAGAAAAAAAATAAATCTTTGCAGAAATAAATTATAATAAAAAATTTAAAAATAGGAGACCAAAGGTCAATTTGAATATGTTAAACTGAATACATTGAAAGTTTTTAAGTTACAAGATATTTACATGGTTTGGGTGTAGTTTCACACAAAGTATTTATTGGCTGATAACTCAATTAGAAGTCTGATAAAGGATCAGTTGCCATAACCAGTAAGGAACCAAATCACAATCATGGGCCCCCTGATGCAATGCAATGATGAAAACAGGGTGTTGCTTTGCTAATCAAAGAGGCACAGTTTGAAACAAATCTAAGAAACAGACAAGTACAAGGTCAGGAACATTCTATAAAATAATGAGTGCATATACTTGGGTGGACAAAGTAGGCTTACAGTTGTTTGTATGGAAAATATATAATACAAAACTAATAATACAAGTAAATATCTATGTGTATTGGACGGTTTTAAAATGAAGAATGCTGTATTTTAAAATATTTTTCAGCATCTATGGATATAATAATATCATTTTATTTTTCTCCTTGGAAATCATTAATGCATTTTATGAAAGAGAAAGTATTAATTTTAACTATAGACAAAAGCCACTGTAATTTATAGTTCCATAATAAAAGATTGATACACTAAAATGTAAGAACTTTCTTTTTATTTTGAAAATATAAAGACATTTTCTTTAAGATTTAAAGCAGTAATATGTATTTCATACAGTAAGATATGTCTATGATTTTTCACAGAAAGATTTTCCCCCGATATCTGTGCTCTAGTTGTCTGGGGGACAGATATGCCAGACCTCTTACAATCTGGGAAAGCTGCCACTAGCCTCTAGCTTCTTTGTAGAAGAAAGGACATAGGATTACTGTTATTGATGGAATAAAATTGTTGTTCGGCTCTTGTATAAATGCATAAATGAGAACAATTTACTAAATTGCTCTAAGATGCAGTTTCCTCAGGTATTAAACAGAGAAGCAAATGCACTGTTATTATTGTAGTTATTAGTATTATCATTTATGTCATCACTTTTGAGTCTGACTTTAAGTATTCAAATATGTTTTGCATTTTTTTTTAAATTTTGTTTTTCCTTATAAAGTCATAGAACAGACTTTTGACAAAAAGTGCTTTCATGAAAACTGGCAAGTTCCCAGTTACAGTATGTGGCTTTGGTTGTATTTCTTTGAGCTGAGCAAGGGGATTCAACCACCCAGAGGGTGGTTTGCCTCCTCAGCAGAACAGCTGAGGAGCCAAAGGCAGAGAAGGAAACTCAGGTGTGAGGGAAGAAGAAAGGCTTGGACAAGGCTGTTAATAACCAGGCAGTCAAATTTAGAGAAGAGAACCTGGAGAGAAAAGATGATTGTAGCCACATGATCCCAGGAAAAAACTGACACAGGTAGGATTCTACAGAATACTGATCTATGTTGATCTGTATTGATATGTATATTAAGTGGCTGTAGGACTATTGGGAAGTCAGTGCAATGATATCTTTTTAGTAGTCCTAAAATTACACAGACTCATACCCTTGTTTTTCTTTTCTCTTTTTAAACTTATTTAATCACATATTATGTATGTACTAGTGGCCTGGTGCATGAAATTGGTGCACGGAGGTGGGGGTGTCCCTCAGCCCAGCCTGTACTCTCTCGCAATCCGGGATCCCTCGGGAGCAGTTGGACATCCCTCTCACAATCCGGGACCCCTGGCTCCTAACTGCTCACCTGCCTGCCTGCCTGATGCCCCTAAGTGCTCCCTGATCTCCCTGAACCACCTCTGCCTAGGCCCCCGCATCTGTGACACAGGCTTTCCTCCTCTGGCCAGCCGCAGGCACCTGGGACCCTGGCTTCCCTCCCTCTGGCCGGCTGCAGTTGCCCAGGATGGCCACAGGCACCCGGGACCCTGGGCGGCTTTGCCTGGGTCCCGGCTTTGTCAGGAAGGACATCCATAATGAGCATATTACCCTTTTATTAGTATAGATCAGTTGTTCTCAACCTTGGCTGCACATTAGAATCACCTGGGGATCTTTTAAAAATCCTGATTTCTGGGCCTCATCCTCTGGAAATTGTTTCTTTGTTATTAATGTTGTGGCCTCACCCCATAACAAAGAAACAGAATTTCCGGAGGATGAGGCCCAGAAATCAGGATTTTAAAAAGATTCCCAGGTGATTCTAATGTGCAGCCAAGGTTGAGAACCACTGGTATAGATCATTATAAGCTGCTCTCCTTCAGCACCAAATAGCAATTACTTAACTTTTGAAAATCTTGGAGTATATTACTCATGCAAATTAGTCACAGATATAAGAAATCTGCTTTCAAAATGTGGAAGAACATAAAAATATGATCCAATTTGCATTGCTCATGGAGGAATAAAAGTCATTTTTTGTATTTGCACATAAATAGACAAATATGAAATTCTTTTTCTTCATTTGTTCTCTGATTTGACTAGATTAACGTAAAAAAAGGTAACAGAACTTATTCCAGTTTTTCTTAATCTTAACACATGGAAAATGGTGACTCAACACCTGTCTCTCCAAGAAAAATATTTATTTTTAGATGAATTAGAATAAAAAAATAGTGGCACCGGCTATCTGTTCCTTCTAGGTTCCCATGCTAAAGTCCAGGGCAAGTACTTAATTTTCTAATGAGGGTGATGGGCAGGAGATATGGCACCTTTTGGTTCCCATCTTCAGTTGTCTGGGCAGAGGCAGAATCGAAGGGCTTCAGTTTTAGCTCAATAAATACATTATAAAAGCAAGCTGGTCGTGATACCACTGTAGTCTTCCAAGACCAAGAATAAATTCTTGTTTGACTCTGTGTACCTTGCACTGCTACCTTTGCTCCAAGTTTATTCACATAAGGGATGTGGCTTTATGTTTCCATGGCCTTCCTTACACATAAGTATAAGTCATTACAAATAGCTCCCTAATTCTCAGTAAATCCATAATTTTAAGCTGCTGAGACAATATTTATTAATCATTGTATTAGTCATGTTTAATACAACATAATTATTGTTGGCTAACCAAATTTTTATGACAGAATAAAACTGGCATTTGCTCTGGTGCCTGTTCTCATTCCTGTACCAGTGTTCATTGGCCACTTACTGACAGTTCCTTCCAAACTGCAGGAGAAATCTTTTTTCACACAGACAAAAATTGAGAATTAATTGCAACTAGATTTGCACTGAAAGAAATGTTAATGATATTCTTCAGGCAAATGTATTATAATACCTGGCAGAAACAAGGGTCTACAAAAATATGGAAATTAACCAAAAATGACAAAAAATGGAAAAAAGAAACAAAGAACAGATAGAAAAAAAACAGGAAACAGAAATCAGGATGGTATTTTAATTTAACTTCTGAATAATATTGAATATAAGCAATCCATTAGTACCAATTAACATACAGAGATTGTCAAATGAGAGGGAAACAAAAGGCCCAACCTTAGGCTGTTTACAAAAACCCTTTAAAAATAAAAGCATGTTTTGGAAATTAACCCCTTAGCAGATGTATTAGGTGCAGGTGGGCCAAGGAGGGGGGATGGAATGGGGACATCTGTAATAGTATCGACAATAAAAATAAAGTAAAAAAAAGAAAAGAATATCTGGCCCAGCAAGCATGGCTCAGTGGTTGAGCATCAACCTATGAACCAGGAGGTCGCTGTTCAATTCCTGGTCAGGGCACATGCCTGAGTTGCAGGCTCAATCCCCATGAAGTATGCAGGAGGCAGCCAATCAATGATTCTCTCTCATCACTGAAATTTCTCTCTCTCTCTCTCTCTCTCTCTCTCTCTCACTCTCTCTCTCTCTCTCTCTTTCTTCCTCTCTGAAATCAGTCAATCTATATATCTACATCTATCTATCTATCTATCTATCTATCTATCTATCTATCTATCTATCTATCATCTATCTATAGTATCAGGGAGGCCAGAATAGCATTCAAAATAAATGAATTAATGAAAATAGAGGCATAGATTTGCTAAAATAAAACTGATAGAAAAGTCATAATGTGCAAACTGAATTTAAAAAAGCTAAAATTATTATTTTCAGACAAAGCAACTATCAGAACAAAAAAATTACCAGGGCTGAAACCGGTTTGGCTCAGTGGATATAGCATAGACCTGCGGACTGAAAGGTCCCAGGTTCGATTCCGGTCAAGGGCATGTACCAGGGTTGCGGGCACATCCCCAGTAGGAGATGTGCAGGAGGCGGTTGATCGATGTTTCTCTCTCATCGATGTTTCTAACTCTCTATTCTCTCTCCCTTCCTCACTGTAAAAAATCAATAAAATATATTTTATAAACAAACAAACAAACAAACAAAATAAACAACAACAACAAAAAAATTACCAGGAATAAAAAGGGATATCATACAATAATAAAGGGGTCAGCTCTCCAAGAATCATAAAAACTGTAAATGTATACAAAGTAGTCATTGAGCTTCAATATAATGTAGTAAAATGTGATAGACCTGAAAGGAAAAATAGGTCTATTAATAATTACAATTACACTTATAATACCTCTCCCTCTCAGTAATTGATAGAACATATATATAAATATATAGAAAAATCTCTCTGCTCATGAAGATTTCATACTCTCATTTACTCAAACATAAATTGTCATCATATTTAATTTCTATTTTTCCAGTATTTCATCTCTATATAACAAGTAAATATTATGTGAACCTATTCTTACTTACAGGAATAGGTGTAATCTCTCAGAATTATATAACCTTGGAAGCCACACCTACATATTGGGGGGTAGGGGGTGACACATACTACTCAGGTCTGTTAAAGATAAACAACCCACAGATGTGTTCATTAGCAATTACTGAAAAATAATGCTTTAGTTTGAAAGAAAAGCACAGGTTTCTCTCAATCTATTTTATCAAAATTATCATGTGGAGATAATGATTATAAAAATGGTACTACATCTTTCTCATGGAACAATTGGTAGAATGTGAAGAAAACATCACAGAAACCACACTAAAGCTAGAATTGAAAGAAGTGCCTGTATTCCAGGTCACTTTAAACTGCTGTGTTGACATCAGCAATGTGTTCACATGAGATATGGAAGGCTTCCTCAGCTATCTTTAATAACATGTCCTGCAAGACAGGAACACTGCCACTGTATTTTTCTTAACTGTATTCACCAAGAGGAACAGAGACAAAATATTGGATGGAGCTGTTTTATTTAAACAGTAGAGGTCCAGGGCACAGGTTCGTGCACCAGTGGGGTCCCTCGGCCTGGCCTGCAGAGATCAGGCCGAAACTGGCTCTCTCACATCCTCCAAGGGGTCCCAGATTGTGAGAGGGCAGTTCTTGGTTGACACACCCCGGAATCAGACTCCCTCCTCTCTGATTCTGAGTGTGTCACCCGAGAACTGCAGCTGCTAAGTCACTGCAGCTAGGCAGCTCCTGCATTGAGCATCTGCCCCCTGGTGGTCAGTGTGCAGCATCGCTACTAGTCACATGGTTGCTTAGGCTTTTATATATACAGATATCACTGATGACTCGTGATTTTAAGAGCTATTTTTTCATTTTTGCCTTTTGGAAACAATCATCCAGGACAAATGAAAGGGAAACAAAAGACCCAACCATAGGCTTATTAGGACAATACGATGTTTTCAGCTTCAAGACAAAGTTGTAGACAAAGTTTAAAGATTCTTCTGAACTTATTTAAAGAAAAGAAAGAGCTAACAATATTTTAAAGATCTGTTTTATATGTATGGAGAAGTTTAATTGTAGAAGCAGAATAGAGTGGTTAAAGGACATGAGAATTCATAAAACCCAAGTCTATTATTAACCTGGATAAAAGGTTGACATGGGACTTATGATCTGACTAAGACTAGAGGTGTCTCCAAGGTCCATGTTTCACAAAAGAGCACAAGGAAGTCAAGACAATGCAAGTTATGCAGATGACTAGCAAATGTGATTATCCACATCTATGAGGCAGGTTTCTGATCATTTGAATGAGAGATGAGTATGCCTGCATTGGCATAGCTAGACATAGGGATGGGAAGTATTACATGAAGATTTGAGCTTTTCAGGGGAATATGCAGAATGATCTTCCCCACCACAGATAATGTCTGAGTTAGCTGCAACTGGAAGTGAGGGAATAGTGTCATGAGTTTTTAAGATAATAAAACAAAGTTGAATCAACATTTAATTATCATTGCTTTAAAAAAAAAGGCATCTGTGATTCCAATTATTCTTCTCTTTTCATACATTTACTTCATTCTCCCATTCTCTTCTTCTGGTCTACTCAAAGCTTGTGCTCCAACCACCTTGGTTATTCACAGTATTTTATATATTGCTTAGCAAATACCTATTCACTTTTCAACACTCTGCTTAAGTTTCACACTCATTTCTGCCCCCTCTTCCTCATCTATATATGTAAAAGCCTAATATGCAAACTATCCCCTCGGAGTTCAGCCGGGAGACTGGGAGTTGGATTACTCACTATGACGTGCGCTGACAACCAGGGGGTGGCGCAAAACGAAGGAAGGCCCCGGTTGGCCCTGATCATCGTCCAGGCCTAGGGACCCCACACATGCACGAATTTCATGCACCAGCCCTCTAGTTCCGATATAATCGAAAACTCTATACTCTGTGGTTGCATACTTATAATCAAATACTTAGGACAATTTGTCACACTCATTTATACATGGATTAAGAGCTGTCTGTTTTTTCAAACATAAGCTTTTAAAGTCTAGGGTTCTTTGATTTCCTGGTTCTGGAACAAAGTCTGGCATATACTAAGTGCTTTATGTGTGTGTTGAATGCATGTGTATATAACCAAATGAATAAGGTGGACTATTGCTTAATAACAGAGGCATTATGAGACAGAATACAGGATCTCAGAGTAGAAGCAAGTATCAACAGCCTCAATTTCATTGCAAAGTGGAGGAGTTGGCATTTATGGTCTTTAGAGCTCTAAAGTGTTAATATCTAAGTGTTTTCCCTCTTTATATGTAGATATGCACCTGATAGTTTAATTTATAAATTAAAAAATAACTTTTAAATTATCAGATAACTATATAAAATCAACAATATAATAAAAATATTTGGCATTTTTGCATTTATAGCACAGATTCTGTTCTATGCTAAAGTTAAATTTTATTCCATTCAATAAACTTTTTTTAACCCAGGAGAGAATGGTAGCTATAAAACAACTTGTTACTTTTACTTACATCTGTGAAGATGTCTAGTTTTATAAGTTAAATAATCATAGTGCTATTTAAATAATAGTATTTCCATAAATTGAGTAAAGGCAATGTTTAAACTTAATGATACTATTTTATTTCATGGTATTAGAAAGGTTTACATTTCATACCATGGGACTTACCAAGATATGACTCTCAATCTCTATTATACAACGTTTAAATCTATGAGATTACTTAAAATAATAGGCTGCAGTTCTCATGCCTTTAATTTTGCATTATAGAGTTTATCTAACATATTATATTTTTATCCAGTGTCATATATCTTATCTAAGCCTTGAAAGATATTATGCATGCTTTACAACATTCATCACATAAAGAAAAAGGGAAATGTTCAGATAGCAGTTTGTTGTTTTTTTTTTTTTCTTATACGCATGTCTGAGTGAGTGATGGAGAGTAAGAAAGCTGATGTAGGAGGGTAGGGTAGAATCTATTGTGTACCAATAAACCATGTACCAACCTGGTATACTGTGGATACACAGTGACTTAAGCAATAAAAAGCTTTCCTTCGAGTAACAAAAGGTTTCTTTTGATTTTTTCATACCTAAGTGTTAACACATGCAGTTATTTTAGGAGCAGATTCAGCAACATTGCAACCATTTGAAAAATATGAAAATGGGTCAGTACTGTAATATTTCAGGATTTTAATTTTTTTGGCTTGTATTTTCTAGCCTTTCCTCAATTTAAATTGTCCAATGCTTATTTTAAATGTTGGCTAAACATTACACTGGATACAATTCTTTTGTTTAGTTAAGGGTTTCTCTTTTATTATTTTTAAAACTGTCTTTTCCAGGGGTAAGGGTATTTTCAAAAATACAATAGCAACCTTTTCATGCAGAAATTATGTTAAATGATTAAAACCAGAATGCCTGACATTATATAAATAACTTTTTTATTTATTTAAAAATTGTATTTCTAATGAAAATTATGACATACAAACCATAAGTCAACACTCTTCTAAGTACTTTATATATTTTTCATAATTTAACCTTCATTTAAAACTATAGGTGGTATGTACTATTATCAGTTTTTATCTATGAGGAAACTGAGGCACAGAAAAGTTTAATTACTTGCATTTGATCACCCAGCTGTGGTCTCACAATCCATCTGTCATTGAAATATAAGATGTGAAAGGTTGACAAGCAAATAGAGAGCCTTCTTCTAATATTTAAACTTCCCCAAGCTGTGATTTATATGTCATCTTGATTTTATAATAACCTTTTATTTCTCATCCAGGGCTATTTTTATTTGTCTATCTATGATGAGTTTTTCGTTAGGCCTAGGACCTAGGTGCTGGCTGACTTCATGTGACAAGTTGGCTAGGCTATGGTGCCCAGGTGTTTGAACACTAGTCTAGATGTTGGTGTGAAGGGATTGTGTGCATATGATTAACATTTACAATCCAGTTGACTTTAAGGAAGGAGGATTACCCTCCATAATGTAAGTAAGCGTCATCCAATCTGTTGAACGTTCCTAAAAGTAACAATGTGAGTTTTCCGGGGGAAAAGGAATTCTGTCTCAAGACTATAACATAGAAATCCTTCCTGAGTTTCTAGCCTGCTGGCAGGCCCTACTAATCTCAGACCTTCAGCCCCCACAATCCTAATTGCTTAAAATTCTCCCTCTATCTCCCTCTCACTGTTGATTGACTATTTTCCCTTCATATTTATATCCTTTGCATGTGATTCTTGAATGAAT
>NW_006300375.1:7329330-7376501 GCF_000327345.1 Myotis davidii | reverse complement strand
AGAAGGAAGCAATTATGGGCAATATACATCATTATACTCCACACTTTTGCTATAGCTCTTCCTTCTTCTTTTGGCCTCACCATTATCATCTCTATGAGGTAAGCCTGATTTTTCTTTACTTTCTGGCTTTTCGTTTTTCCTTCATACAGGTAGCATTTTCATAAGAGTTGGAAGTTTTATGACATAAAATAACCTAAGATGGAAAAGATAAACTTAGCTGACTGTATTGGCGCTTTATTATGGTTTTACTAGTTCTGCAGGCCCTGACTGTTCTAAATGAACAGTTTCCTTAATGGGTAGCATTCTGAATTTTCACTTTCTTTTCTGTTCCCAACCAAGAAAGGAGATTTTAAATCTGGTAAGGAAAAACTTAAATTCTTTCTTAATAATGCGAGTCTACTCAGTGTGCATTAATTTCAGGGGCCACTGGCATTAGTGTTCTCAAAGGAATTGACATTCTCTAATTTCCATAATTGAGCTATCTAAAAACTCATTCAAGCAGAGATACTGTTATATCCATACCTGTTAATGTAGGTATTTTAAGCCATTAAATTCCTGTTGTAGATAAAATAGAACCCCCCCCCCCCATAACTTAGACATATTGCCACTCTCCTAAGAATAGCCGGTATCTTTTAAGTTAAATTATTGGCCCATAGTTTTGGATAAATAATGCATGTGAAAAAACAAAAACAAAAAAGTCTCAAGATATTACAAGGATATATCAGTAATGGTTGAGTCAGACCAAGTTTTTCTATGAGTTCTTATTACACAGGATTTCAAGGCAATGACAATCTTGCATGGCGGTCAGAAGAGCTGAAGAAGAGAAGGTCAGGAGAGTGTACTGTGTTGCCAGTGTTTGTTAAATACATATTTCGTTCTGAGCACCTTAAGGTAGGCTAGGCGAAGCGATGGTATTCTGTAGGTTAGGTGTATTAAATGCATTTTTGACTTCTGAATACATACTGATTTCAGAGAGGAAGTGAGAGGTAAAGAGAAAGAGGCATCAATGATGAGAGAGAATCATCAATCGACTGCCTCCTGCATGCCCCCTACTGGGGATGGAGACCACAACCTGGGCATGTGCTCTGACTGGGAATCAAACCTTGACCTCCTGGTTCATAGATTGACACTCAACCACTGAGCCACTCTGGCAGGTCCCCCGCTTCTGATGATTTCAACTTACAATGGGTTTACCAGCACGCTATCGTTAAGTCGAGGAGCATCTGTATTTCAAAGTAGGTATGACAATTTCAATTTTTATAACTTTTGCAATAGCACTGTAAAGCATCATGCCACCAGTAAATGTAGCACAGATGTGGCTGAGCTCCGCAATTCTGATAATAACTCTGAAACAATTTCCATTGCACTAGGCTCTAGAGCTCAAAACAGATTCCTGAGGATACATTACCATCTAGGATTTTATACTGAGCTTTTTTCTCAGGCTGACACTCAAACCTATACTCACTTTTGTTTTTGCAGTTTTCAAATATTAATAAGCTTTGCTTATGAATAATACAATTACATTAGCAAAGAAATGTCCAAGTGTGGGTGGACACAAAATATTATGAATGTTAAAAAGAAACAACCGAATAGCAATTGACCTTAAGACAATTTAAAATAAACTAATATATTGGCCAATGTATTTAAGTTGCTAATTGCTCTTTTATCCATTGTTTCAACAGAGCTAGAGGATGTTAAATTTATTTCCACAGGAGACTAATTAATATCTTGCCTCACATGCCTTAATTTTTTTTTCAGTTGTTCACTTATTCTATTATTTTTAGGAAACACAAGTTAAACACTTTAGCTAATTAAAAATCTAAATGCAAAAATCTAAATCTCAAAAAATTCACTGTCACTTTAAATTCAGTACTCAACTTTCCTTTAATGCTATTGCTTAGGTGAGAATGCTATTTATTGCATTAGCAGAATCTTCTGTGTTTCCTTTCTGTTGTTTCCCACAATCCCATATTAGTTGGTAATTTCTCCTTTCCCCCTGAGGCTGCTCAGCAAAAAGAAAAGCTGACAATTTTCTTGAAATATTTTTATTAAATCTGGTTTTTCCATTGCATCTGTCACATATCTGCCTCAAGGAATGGAATTACATCTCTCTTGAAATCCTTCACCTTGCACCAGCTTTCTTGTGTGGTGCTGAGTGGAGTGGACCCCAGGAGAAATTGATGGTTTCTTAACCTTTAATTTCTGCAGCTGTACAATCAGCTTGTGGGACACACAGAGATTTACACAGATGCATGTATGCATATGTGTCTGTGAGTTTGTGAATGTGGAATCTGTGTTTTCTTTTAACACCTTGTAATTTCTCTATGGGTAGGTGTTCTTGTGGGATGCTACAGTATTCTTTACTATGTGCAAATATTCTTACCTGCGATACCCACTAATACCAGGCATGAGCTAAAGACACAGATTATTAGCAGGTGGATTTTAAGCTATGAAATATCATGTCTTCAGGATGATAAATAATTCACATGTAAGTCTAACAATGTTTTAGTGGTAGAGCAACAAGATTGTTCAGATAATTCCAGTAAAAGTAGACCTATGACAATAAAACTGCTCATCACGCATGAGTGTCGAAGAATTTGGGGTCTGAAGAACTCAATAATCTAAGTCCCTCAACACAGGGATTTGTTTCCTCTTTGATTTACCAACACATTCTAAGAGTATGAAACAATGCCTGGAACACAATGAGGACTTAATATTTGTTTAATGAATAAATAAATACGAAGATAAAGTAGGAAGTCAAAGTTATTTTTATCATTAAATTACATGTATATCTACATTACACTACTCCCACACACCATAAAATAAATACACTAAACACAATATTGAAGGGAATTCTAAATAATGCCAACTCATAATTCATATTTGAATATGTAATTGATTGACTTTGTAAATTGCCACTCATCTTTAATGCCCCTAAGTCTTAGGTCTCTTTATTAACCTGTAAAACAGTTTCCAAAGTCTTTAACATCCACTAAGTCAATTCTGCAAAGATCAGATGCAACTATACAAGCCTGTCCCATGTTTAGTTCACTTCAGGCCACCAAAGTATGCCTGGCTTCTTCTGTCTTAGAGATAAAAACTGAGCTGGCCTTTATATCACCTGTTTATGTCACCAATGAAATTTAGACAGATAAAGGAAGAGGGACCAAGGACAAAGGAACAAAATTATATTTCAATTACAGAAAACTATGCATTGTAATGTTTTCTCATGAATATATATACATATTGATTGATTTCAGAGAGTATGGGCGAGGGAGAGAGAATAGAAACATCAATGATGAGAGACTAATTGAAAGGCTACCTCCTGCATGACCCCTACTGGGGATGGAGCCTACAACCAGAGCATATACCCTGATGGGGAATCGAATCGTGAACTCCTGGTTCAAAGGTCGATGCTCAAACAATGGGCCACACCAGCTGGGCTAAGCTTTTTTATTTTCAATTACAGTTTACATTCAATATTTTTTGAAGTTAGTTATCATTGTTGTTGAAAGTATTACAGATGTCCCCTTCGATTTTTCCCATTGACCCCCTCGACCCCACACCCGCCTATCCCAGGCTTGCATGACACCACTGTCTGTGTCCATGGCTATGCTGATATGCATATGTTGCCCAGTTAATCTCTTACCCCGACGCCTCAAGCCCACTTTCCCTCTGAAATGTGTCAGTCAAGTCCATGAGTCTATAATCTCTGGATCTACTTTATTCACAAGTTTATTCTGTATCGGAATAGTGTTTAGACAATCACGCACTTTACAGGGTGGTTCTGCCAACATGTTCAGTACCTACCTGGCACCATAGATAGTTATGATATTGTTGACTATATTCTCAATGCTGTAGTTTACATCTCTGTGACTATTTTCCAACTACCAAAATAGACATGTTTCATTTTATTCTTTTGTTTAAATGTCAGATCCATCCACAGGGTGACTCTAATAGACACTGGATTTTATTCACGGAAAACATGTACATATGAAGTTCAATATCCATGAATGGCTCACTCCACTAATCCACCCATATTACCTGAAGGTAACTCTAAGAACTATATTACTCACAGTCGATTTACTGTCAATTCAATTTAACAAAAGAAGTATTAAACTTTAAAAATTCTCATGGATATTTAAATACCTGACATGATTCATTCATGCTACAAGGTATAACACTGTGGCAAATAAATGGATACGAAACCAATACTTGACATCAGTTCATCTCCAAACGAACCTACAATATTTGGGGGGAGGAAGGGGTGACATATTAGGTACTTCTAAAATTTAGGAAAAATGCAAAAGCACAGCAAGAAAGTGCTAAATTGAATATTATCAAATGCTAGAATATGTCATATGAATAACTCCTAAGGATTACTTGGAGCAAGAGAGACAAATGCTACCTGGTATTGTAAGAGGCACCCTCTGACGGAGGAGTAGAACTATGATGAGCATCAAAAAAGCTGAAAAATAGAGACAGCACTGTGAGCCCTACATACCTAGGAAAGACTAAATACGTGTTTTGTTTTGTTTTGTTTTTAGCTGCGCAAATCAATCTCTCCTACAGCCCAAACTTTTTGAAACCTGATGAAAAGCATGAACTTTCCAGCACTCCTGAGGATGACTCCTCTTACTGTGTTGTAGAATTAAGAGTATACAAAGGGAGGAAAACAGTGATATTATAACCTCAGCATCTAACCGGGGACTCTCTCCAACTCCCTCCAAACAAAGGAAATGGAGAGCTTTATGTTAGCAATGTTTTCATAAAAATAAGTGTGTGTCTCCCATCTTATTATGTGTATCTGAAGATCTCTGCAAATGCCATCTCCGAAAGGCCAAGTTATGGATAACATCCCTAGTAAAGGGGGCAATAAGCAATTATAGTAATTAGCATCTTACATGTAACTCAATTTCAGTACTTTAGTGGACATTGATTTACATGTGTAATTTCGGAATTTGGATCCTTGTCATTAAAATGAAGATCAATAAGTTTAAATACACTTCTGTAGTGAAAATGTAGTTTCATAGTAAAAGCTGTTACTAAGCAAACATATAAGTAAAATTATTATTTAGTTTTAATAATCAGTGTCTGACAAGTATTCTCCCCTGTTAATGTTCATCACTCATTCCTAAAACATACTAATCAAAATGTCTATTTTTCCACTGGTATTCAGATAAATCTCATTTTTCTCTGAAAGAGCTTTTGCTCAAAATAAGTAACAAACTACATTAAAAGTAATTTTTAACAATGGTCTCCATTATGTCATCATCAAAGCAGTCATTGTTATTTGATATCAAATTGTATAGTCAGCATGTACATGTTTTTGCTTTGTAGAATTTTCTTTTTTGTTGTTGTTGTTACTTTCCTTATACAAAGGATGTCAAAGATGCTTACCAGGACCCATAGTACCCACTTTAACTATGAGGTATTAGCCTAATTTACTGTAATAGATCGAAGTATACACTATTTGATTTCAACTTTATGTCTCTATTTTGTCATTTTTAAATTTTACTGAGTTTCTGAGGGTGACATTGGTTAATAAAATTACACAGGTTTCAGGTACACTCATCTGTATATGGGATTGTGTGTTCACCACTCAAAGCCTCCGTTTTGTCCTTGCCTCTATCTGTCTCCTTTTGTCTCTGATTTGCAATACTGTTCTAGTTCTATATTTTATTTTAAAAATCCTCTTTGCACAGGTCCCGTTCTCTGCGAAGGAGACACCGAGATGGAGGGAGGGGCGTTAAAGGGCTATGGGGAGTAACACTGAACGCACAGGGGAGGCAGGATTGGGCAGGACAACCATCACGCCCTGAGGGAGGCCTACCGAAGTCTCTCCCAGCCCACAGGGGGCCCAGAGTAACACCGCACAATAAGGGAGTCCCGCAGGAGGGACACGTGGCTGGACCTTCTCTAAGCACCTTGCTCAGATGCTGGCTGCAGTCCCCCCAGGAAATACAAACGCTGAGCGCCCCCAGCCCTGCGGGGTCCCCAGCAGTGCCAGAGCAAAGTGAGACTGCAGCTTGTGATAGCTGAGGCAAAACAGTAGGCTGCCCCTAGTCCCTCCCTTCTCACAGCTGTTTTAATATCAATATAGAATACGTTCATAGCCTTTTATTTACAAACAAAAAAGACATCCGTAAACTACATATGTCAATAACATTAGTAAAATAATACTTTCACTTTTCTTACGTAATTCAGAATAGCTCAGTTTTAAATTTTAGTTCCGAGATGTATTTTGGAAAAATAACTTTTCTATGATTTCTTTAAAAATTAAGCATTTTAGGTTCAGATGAATAAGAAAGAGGTAAAAGACTAAAAACAAAACAAAACACCTATCTAGCACACTAAAAAATAAAAATATGCCCTAACCGGTGTGGCTGAATGGATAGAGCATCGGCCTGGGGACTCGAGGGTCCCAGGTTTGATTCTGGTCAAGGGCATGTACCTTGGTTGCGGGCACATCCCCAGTAGGGAGTGTGCAGGAGGCAGCTGATCAATGTTTCTCTCTCATCAATGTTTCTAACTCTCTATCCTTCTTCCTTCCTCTTTTAAGAAATCAATAAAATATATTTTTAAAAAATTAAAAATAAAAATAAAAAAGCCATGCCTTTAAGATCATTTGAATGATACTTTGCCTTTAATTGTAGAGAAAAAAATGAAACTACTTGAAAATTTTTACATTGGTCAGGAGGGAAGAAAATGTGCTCGAAATTGACATTTTTGTGAGTGATGGTTGTAATCGAGTTTTCCATTTTTCCTACTGGGAATGCCATCCCAAACGGGCATGATCTTTTCAAGTAATCTCAGAAGCTGGACAGTTCTTCAAAGGCCAGTGTGCTGCCAAAGCTGGCTCCTGCTCTTTTCTCTCAACGGGCTGTAAAACTAGGAGTTGCTCTAAAACTAGCCCTTGGAAATTAGACATCTTTCACTGAAAACATACAGGTCTGTCACAATGCTAGGCTTTTTACTGGGAATCCAGCTAATCAAATGAAATGGCCTCCCCATTGCCCCCAAACACAACAGTCATGCCACTAAACTAGTAGAGAAATGCTAAATTTAATCTCTGATAAAGTCTCACAGTAACCACTGAAAAAGGAATTCATTTTCTTACAAGGGAACCAAAGAAATATGTCATGTTCTGGACACTGATATGTTAAATACTATCTTGAAGCAATTTAAGAAATAAAATAGGTAACATTCCTATGGGAATAAATATTATGCTGTAGGCTTCAAAAAGAAATTCCATGCAGTGAATCACGGTTATATGTAAAGAACTGTTCAAAACTTCCTTCTGGAAACCTATTTAGAAAATATTACAGAACGGAAGAGGCAGTGATATAAGATGCCAATACTCAATAGGATTGGAAGAAGCTTGGAGAACAAACATTTTTATATAAGTGGAAGTCAAAGAATCACAAATCAATGATCACTAGGCACCATACAAGCTACATTGAGAAAAAGGATGCTGGCTCTGTCACTAAACTTTTATTTTTCACTGATCTGTTTGTTTATATTCATATCAAAATCACACTGTATAATTAGCAAGGCTTTAGAGTAGGTTGTCATACGTGGTAGAGCGAACATATCTTTAAGATTGCCAAAGAGGACATACAGACGTATGAAAAGATGCTCAACACCACAAATCATCAGAGAGGTACAAATTAAAGCTACAATGTGATCTCACCGCACACCTTCCAGAATGGCTGTCATCAACAAATCACCAAACCAGTGTCATAGGTGAGGATGTAGAGAAAAGGGAACCCTCATGCACTGTTGGTGGGAATGCAGACTGGTGTAGCCACTGTAGAAAAGAATATGGAGTTACCTCAAAAAATGTGAAAAAGAACTGCCTTATGACCTAGGGATTCTACTAGTACTTCTTTGAATTGATCCAAAGGATTACCTAAAGCACTGATTTGAAAGGATATGTGCGCCCCTATGTTCACTGCGGCCTTATTTACAATAGGCAAGACCTGGAAGCAGCAGAAATGTCCATCAGTAGATGAGTGGATAAAAGCTGTGGTGCCTTTATACAGTGGAATACTACTCGGCCTTAAAAAGAAGGAAGTCTTACCTTTGTGACAGCGTGGATGGACGTGGAGAGCAAAATAAGCCACTCAGGGAAAGACAAGTACCATATGATTTCACTTACACGTGGAATCCAATGAACAAAATTAACAAACAAAATAGAAACAGACTCATACGTACAGAAAACAGACTGATGTCTGTCGGAGGGGAAGTGGTTGGTTGGCTAGGTGCAAAAGTGAATGATTAAATTAAAAAAAAAAGGAGGGGCCAAACAAAAAGTAACAACTCATAGACAACAGCATGGTAATTACCAGAGGGAAAGTGGAGTGGGGGGAGGTCAAAGACAGTAAAAAAAAAAAAAAAACGATTGACATGTTTCCACATTAATTTTGGAATTAGTTTTTCAGTTTTCAAAAAGACCAGGTTAGATTTTTACTGAAATTGTATTACATTTGTAGATATTGGGAAGAACCAATACCTTTATTTTTTGTAGGTTTCTAACCCACCAACATAGCATATTTCATGTAGATCATATTATTTTCTTCAATTTACAGTTTCACAGTTGTGTGTTCAAATGTTAAGATTTATTCCTCAGCATTCAAATGTTCATATTACTCTAAATGTAATCTCCAGAGACTATTAGGAAAATATTTGCAAAACATACAACTCTTGAAGGTTTTATTTTATGGACTATATCAAAATTCCCAAGAATCAAGAAGAGAAAAGTGATGGAGCTAGTGGAAATAATAAGCAAGATATTTGAACAGGAAATTTTAAAAATGATATCCACCTGGCCAGTAAGCATATGAAAAGGTATTCAACTTCATTAGTCTTAATGTAAATAAAAATTAAATTTAAAACCATAATGTGGTTTTAAAAACCACACTCGCCAAGATGTCTAAAGCCCAGCTACACAGCATCATGTATTTGTAAGGATACAAACTACCTGGAACTCAAACACACTTTTGGTCAGAATGTAATATATACAACTACTTTGGAGAATTACGTGGCATAACAAATGAAGTTGAATGTGTACATATGGCTTATTAGCATTCCTCTTTCCTGGGGCAAAGGAGCCCAGCACTACGCCCAAGCCCACTAAGATAATATAACTAAACTAATTGCAACATACCATCTTTTAGGGTTTATGTCCTGCGACCATCCCCATACCTAGCCTGTTAGCAGTTAGACTCTAGATTAGACACAAACCACACCAGTAATTTGAATATAAAAATTTCACATAAACACATATTATGAACGACCTGCTAAGGAGAATAAAATAGCATTTTATAGACAAGCCTATAGGAAAGGGGCTCCCTTCCCACAGCTGAGATTTGAGCCTTCCTGGAGGGCGTGCAGCCACAGCCCACTGGTCCTGGAGTAAGTTATTGACTGGCCAGGGCAGTTAGGCCCCAGCTGTGGGGGCAAGGTTGGCAGGTGAGAAACCAACTAGATGGCGAAGATAGTGTTTGAGCTAGAGCTGGCCCACATTGCAGATAAAGCCTGATGGGCAGGGAGCTTCCTGCCAGATGGCTGGTGGCTGAGGTTGGTGAGCAGGAAACCACTGGAAGGATTGGCAAGCCAATCTGCTACGGGGCAGGCACACCCTGGGTGTGCACACTGCTGGCAGCCGCACACCAGAATGAGGAGAATCCCTTCTCCTGCAGCCTCCCTCCAGTAGCTTTTACTGACCAAGCTCAGCACCTCAACTGAACAAAGAGAGACATGTACTGAGTTTAGCTCCAGGATCACAAATCAAGGCAACAGGGATGAACTGGGAGTTAGGGCAACAAATGAATAGCTGACATAAGGAAGAATTAGGTTGCTTACCATTAGAAATTAAAAAATAAGCCAATATAACTAGAAGAAACTAAGCCAACATGGATGCACATACATTTTTAGTGCGTCAGTCTCCTGATGATCACATGGGACATGCTTTATAAGATTTAGTGACTTATTCATTTAAATAGGGGGACCACATGTAAACTATATGATTGTCTAATCAACTATTTTGTACACCAGAAACTAATACAAAATAATACTTCATGTAAACTGTAGTTGCAAAAATAAATAGTACTACTAAATGGCATGAAAAGAAAGGGTCAAAGATACCCTTTGTTGTAAAAGACTGCAACAGAAATCAGGAAGCGATGCATTTTAAAATGAAAGGGGCAATGAAGTTGTCAAAAACTCTAAAGAAAACAAGAGGAATTGGACTGAGGAGATGCTTCTGGTTTTGGTGTCTCCAAAGAGGACACTTCAGTGTCAGCTGTGAATTCTGGCTGGACTTCAGGTGATTAAGGAGGAAATGACTGAAGACAAGGCACAATGAAAAATAAAAAGATAGATGACATGGAATTAGCATTTAACATGTGTCACTTAGATTATATGCTGTATAGGCACTCTATATTCTTTTCTATAGACTAGAATAATAGTTATCATTATTCCCATTTTATAGTTAAGACTGAGGCTAGATAAAGTAATGAAATTTCTAAAGATTTATGAAGTTCATCTGTAACAGAACCTGGATTTAAATCCAGATCGAATATCTGGCAGAGGGGATAATGAAGTCCAATGAAAGTAAGGCTTATTTTTCACATGGAGCTGACTGTAACTATTTGAATCTGCAAGGGATGGATATCATGGAAAAAAATAATAATGAAGCTTCTGCGAGCTGAAATGTATATTTTTATGATAAAAATAGTAGCAGTCTAAGTAGTCAAAGATGCATTTAAAGTCAGTGGCAGATGATGCACCAACAGAAAGGAGTTTATGTTAATGAAAAATCAAGGACTTTGGTGTTCACTGAATGTATATTGGTCCGTCTCTTAGAATCTTATAATCTTAGAAAAATTACTTTACCTAATGTCACAGTTTCTCCATCTATAAATAATGTTATTTAATTTAGTTATTGTGATGATTAAATATACAGAAAACATTGATAATAGTGACTATCACATAGGAAGCACTCCTCTCTATATATTAACTACTAATTATTATAACATATATATGTATTAGCTATTGGTATAACGGGAATATAGCACAGACATTTTATAAGATATTTTAATTTTTTGCAAAGTTAATACAGTGAAATTACTTTAGGAATATAGTCAAATACAATGTATATTTTTATTACAGATGAGTAAGTTAGGGACTAGAAGAATCATGATAAGCTCTATGGCAGATTAAAAGAAGAAACAAGAAATTTAAACTTCTAAGTTTATTCTAGACAATCTTAATATTTTTATCAATACAGTAAAACATAGTACAAACCCCAATTTCTTCAGTACTCCCCTGGCCTTCATTCAGAACCGGGTTATCTCCTTATACATTTATCAAAACTTCCTTATTTTAGTTAGCTATTTCTGCATAAAAATGGCTCCCAAACCTAACAGCAATAAACACATATTTATTATTCTGAAGGTCAAGAATCAGGGAGAAGTTGACCTGAGTCCTCAGTAGGGCTGCTACATTTAGGAGATAAAATATAGGATGCCAAATTAAAATTTTACTTCAGATAAACAAGTAATTTTTAATGTATGTCCCAAATATTTTATACTTAAACACAAAAATGTCATTGTTTATCTGAACTTCAAAGATAACTGAGCATTCTTTTATGTGACCTCTACAAGACTTCAACCACCTGAAAGTTCAACAGGGAAGGTACTATTTTCAATCTAGATCACTCCTAAGATTGTTGGTAGATTTAATTCATAGTGGAGTGTGGTAGCTTCTCCTGGGCTGTTGGCCACAGGCCTCTTTCAATTCCTTGCCATTAGACGTCCCCATAGAGCATCTGGCTTTTACCAGAGCAAGCAATCAAGGTCCTTTGTCACCTAATCACAGAGTGACACATCATCGCATTAGGCATATTCTATTGGCTAGAAACAAGGACCTAGGTCCAGCCCACGTTGAAGGGAAGCGGTTACACTGGGGATAAATACCAGCCGGTGGGGAATCACTGGGTCCATGTCCACCTGCCAAACATATCATTCATTCTCCCTCTCTTAATCCACCCCTCTCATCCCCTATTCTACTCCCACCCTCTACCCTGTAGCAGTCACAAATGGCCCCCCACTGATCCCTTGAACACATCAAGCATATCCTGTTATAGGGTTTTTCTATCCGCTATCCTTCTGTCTAAAACAGTGGTTCTCAACCTTCCTAAAGGGCCGCGACCCTTTAATACAGTTCCTCATGTTGTGGTGACCCCCAACCATAAAATAATTTTCGTTGCTACTTCATAACTGTAATTTTGCTACTGTTATGAATCGTAATGTAAATATCTGATATGCAGGATGTACTTTCATTGCTACAAATTGAACATAATTAAAGCATTTGAGAACCACTGTTCTAAAATGTTCTATTCCCTGGCTAACTCTTTCACTAAATGAAATCTATTTGTTAATACCTTCTTTGATATTTAAACAAACCTTCTTTGATATGTGCACAAACCTAACACTCAATAAAAGCAAACAAAAACAGCATGCCTTCTTCACCTCTGAAACATAAATGACTCCGTTTCCTGTTCTTATTTCATATACAGTGACACTACATTTTAGCAAATCGTTTCATTTACTTATTTCATTCCTGAACTGTTTATTGTCTATCTTTTGGCAATACAAGCTTCATGAAGGCAAGAATGTTTGTTTTGTTGACTAATGTTTCTCAAATGCCCTGAAGTATCTAGTCCATGGAATGTATTTTGTCAGTATTTGTGAAATGATCAAATAGATAAATTACATATTACATTTCTTTTCTACCTTATGAGATTTCAAACACAGTAAGAGTAGACTTGGTAACTTTATGTGTATATTCCTTAATACTTAGCACCATGACATGAAATGTCTACATGCACATACAAAATCTTATTTAAGATGAACTCTATATAATGAGCTAAATTTGCAAGCATTGTAGTAGCACTTCTTTTTTTGCCTGTAACCATCCTATTGACTTCAAAATTAGTTTATCAAAGTAGTTCTATAATGAGGAAATTTGGGCTATCAAGTTGTTTTTGGCATATCAGTTAGAAAAAAAACAATTTAGAAAATCATTATAAAATGAGTGAATAAAAATTTGAAATTCGAAGTCATGGGTTATGAATTCAATAATGTAGGAAAGGAACTCTTTTGATTTATACTTCATTTCTGGTTTATTATCTGATGTCAGTCTTTGGTTTTATCAAGCCACTTAGTTTTGGTGCTATCTTGATTAAAATATATAACATTTCTCCATAAGAAAAAGAACAAGCTTTAGCTAAGAGAAGAAAAAGCACCAACTAGAAATAAGAATAAATGACGAAATAAATATATTCTGTGTAAGTAATTTCCTCCCTCTCTTTCTCCCCTCCCTCCCTTCTCCTCTCCTCCCTTCCTCTCTCCTCATGATAAAGATCAACATGTTGAATTTTGCTGGTAGACATATCTCAATTTTCTATCTTAACTATGTATTGCAGAACACCCTATTTGACATCAGAATTGTGGTTCAGTAAGATTCTTCTGCCTCCTCATTCTTTCTCCTTATTCACCTTCTTTCTCATGTCAATATTCTAGTTGATGTTATCTTTACCATATCCTGCAGTCATATAATTTCAAAATTTTTTATTTAATTCCTTCAAATATAACATTGATTTAACACTTAACTAATTTTAAATGACATGAATGTAGGAATGTTAGCAAAAAGAGTCAATTTTTTTCTTGCTTTACTTAATGATTGAGTCCTTTAAATTCTATTTATCTGTCATGCTTTATTCACTGTTCTGCCCCTTACTTAGACATAATTAAAATACTTATTTTGTATTTCTTACCTGGATATTCTGGTAACTGAAATCTCTAGTTAGTAATTCAGTGTGAGTGTGTGAGTGTGTGAGTGTGTGAGTGTATTGTTATAAGTTACCCATACAAGCACCAGAAGTATATATGGCTAAATGTTTTTATAACATGGGAATAAGTTAGGTCTTATTTCCTTTCGCTTAGGTGTGTTTTTTTTATTGTGTGTGTGTGTGTGTGTGTGTGTGTGTGTGTGTGTGTAATTATTTGCCATAAAGAGTGGAACTTTACTTCTGATTCTCTAAGAAGATACTAATCTTTTATTCTCCATTCTTCCTGATACTCTTTCTGAGTGTCTTTTTCTATGTGCTAATAATTCAAATATTTTTTTTGCCTCAAGAAAAATATAACAAGAATTTTCAGGTAATAGCTTTTCCATCCTTCAACTTTTTTTCTTAGAATTTCCTGTCTTCTCAAAGAAAGTAAAAAACCTGAATTTGATCTGGGTACCTGCCAATATTAATAACATATTATATAAACATATGTATATCAAAATATAGAATAATATATTATCACTGCAAAATATGCAAAGATCAAACAAGGCAAAGCATATACACACTCACACACATATTCCCTAAATACTTTTTATTAAAACTCTTCTATTTATTATGAAAATATTCTCTCATTGAAATCAACTGGGACAGTTCTATTCAAGAGTTCCCTGTAAGTTATTTTCAGTCATTTAAACAGACATTCCATTTATTTTAAGCCACTAGAATCAAAGTATCTAACAGAATAAACTGACAAAATTAAGAAAGAATACTATTCTCAAACACAAAACAAGACCTATTTTAAATATGGGAATGAATGTAATGCTTGAGTAAATGTCAGAATCTATAATTACTTAACAATTTTAATAATTGCAATTTATGCGCACAAATTATATACTAATATTCTAAGAACATTCTTAGACCAATTAAACTAATATCAAATGAGTTGAAAATGTATATTTACGGAGAAGTAGTACACAGTTACTATGTAATAGCAATATAAAGATACATAGTTACATCAAATAAGTATTTGAACATTATTTTATAGATTACTGGAAAACATGTTTGTGAAGAGAAGTGGGAGGAGGAGAAGAAGGAGCAGGGGATGGGGAGGAAGAAAGAAAAAATGAGCATTGGCCTCAGTGTGTACGGCGCACAGATATGATGTTAATAAGGACAAACTCTTCCTCTGTGTCAGCTCATGCTAGGTTACTTTCTGCTTAAGGTAGCTGGTCTTATAAAAATATGATATTGCTCGACCTTTATTTTTTGACGAATCCTGGAACTTACATACTGCAATAGATCTGAACAATCTGTTTATATTCTATTGCAAGACTGAAAGATGAATTTAGTCAGTTTCGGAAAATAATCAGAGAAATAAAGCTTTATTAACAGCAAATGGAATCAGTTTGAAGACATATTAGAACACATTATGAGTTGATGCCTAAGTGTAGTTCTTTATTATAGCAATAACAGTAAACCTTGAGAAACAAGTTGGAAGAAAAAACTAACCAGTTGCTCTTATAAATGAGAGAAGCAGCGTGGAAGTTTCATATTGATTGTGCCAGTGAATAACAGAAGTGGAGCAGGTGGGGAAGTTTTGACAGAAAATGTATGCATTGTACATTGAATGTTGTATATATGGTGTTTGAAATTTCTTGGTCACATTCATTTGGGAGAGCCTGATAGGAAGCTGAATATAGATAGTTAGGACACAGGAGAGATGTCTGAGCTCCAGGCATATATTCAGAAGTTAAAATATAAATAGAGATGAAAATTCTCTCAAGAAAGGAAGTCTGGAGAGAGCTAAGACAAAGAGAGAGAGAAGGAAAAACTAGAACTATGTTTAAAAATATTTTTTAAAGTATTTGAATTATACAGTATGAGAAACTTCAATTTAATTTAAATTCGAATTTATAAAACCCACAATAACTTTTCTAAATTAAAACATATGGCTAAGTCTGTCATCTAATCTTTTCACTAAATCTAATCTTAAATTAACAAAGGGAAAATTAAGGTATCATGTTATGTCCCTGGAAAACACAGAGATTAAATGAGTGTCATATTTTCAAGTGTTGACTCACATATTTTATTTTTAATTAAGCTTATTAGGAACAATCCTCATATTTATTTTAAGAAATGCCCTTCAAGAACAACAGAAGATATTTTCATTAAAAGGGGGGGGGGGAAAGGACTTGTTAGACAAACAAGACAGCTAGCATTGAAAGGCCTTACAGTCTAATGCACCACCCAGCAAAAATAACAAGTGTATTTGCATCAAAATACAGTTTATCATTACTCATTTACTACAAGGTATCTTCTTTGGTAGGGCACATGTCAAAAACTTATTAAAATGCATGAGCAAATAGAACAAGATTGTCACATCAGATATTCTCTCCTCTATGAGTGCACTAAATGAGTAACTTCAAGGAGAAATATGATTCTGTCATAGTTTCATTATATACCCAGAAACATTCTCAGGTTAAAAACAACCTTTCTATCCCTGGAACATATCATAATTGAAGTCGCAAATAAAGTCTACTTCTAACGGCAACGTTTGCTTAATTTGTCTTTGTAAATTTCTCTTTACTTAGTTATGGCAAAAATAATCACCTTCCCCATACGCATCTTCGGAAGCACTCTTACTAAATTAATCTGGAAACTACAGACAAAACGACTATGACATTACAGGGATTGCCTCATACCCAGTATTATTAGTAGTGGTTAAAAAATAACTAAGTTTTACTTGTCTGAAAACTATTTAAATTCGTAGAGTTGGGTTATAGGACTCCTGATTCTGAACTGATTGTCATCACATGTTAATGGACCCACAACCAGGTTCATCTCATTTGTAAGATCAACCTCAAGGACAGTCTCCATAGGAGCCTAAGGATGTGGTTTTTTTACCTAAATTCCTACTTTCCCACTCTATTTTAAGCAAAATGAGAAAAGAAAATACATAGTGTTCTTATCTTCAGATCACCTAGCACAACACTACTATGTCTGTAGGACTGAGCCCGCACACCTGCCTGAATGAATGAATGAGGGATAAATGAACCTTTCCCCCACCTCCCCGGTATCCTGGAGAATAGTAAGTTCATTTTTCTGCACTACAATTACTAATGTGTTAAGCAAGGATGCTGGATTTTAAAAAATGACAAAGCATCTTTCTATACACGGGAATTTAATTACGACTCTCGCCATGAATTCTTGGTTAGTGAAAAATTTAATAGACAAAGTTAAAGAAAATTAGAGTCTAAATTTCAGACTCCATAGGAAATAAAATCTGTGAAGTGAAGAATGAGAGTGAGGAGGAAAATACTTATTAAAGAGAAATAGCGCATCATTTATGCCACAATAATTCTTATTTTTGCCTTATTTTCAAAACTTGGAAAGTACAGATATATTACACTTCATGCTACTACTTGAACAAAATCACTGTTTAAAAGCTTTGTCTATTTGCAACTGAAGGGAACCAAAAGTTTTGCCTTTGGGGATATTGATTTTAAGCTGGTTATTAAGAAACAAAAGACTTAGAACGAACTTTCGACCCTCCCCCCTTTCCTGCCAAAGAAATTCAGGCGGAAAAACCTGCTTCCGGAAGAGAACTTTGACATGACTCCTCCGAACAGAAGATATACAGTACATGAACGCATATTAAATATATACTCAAATGACCATTGCATTTATGATAAAATGGTTAACCTTGTACAAAAAGGGAAATATAATTAAAACACCCTGAGACCATTATCACCTATCAGATTAGCAAGCTCCATAAATTCAACAGTACACACAATTAAACTGCAATAAGCTGTGCCAAACCAGGCTTTTTCAACTGCTGCTGGTGGGGTTGCAAAATAATGCAAACTGTAGAGAGGAATTCGGCAAAACTGATCTCATATTCACCCTTTGATCCAAAAGTCCCACTTCAAGAAATGTATCCTGGAGATACTCTTGTAAATCCATGAAATGTTACATGTACAGACTACTGACTATACTAGCAAAGATGAGATGCAACCTGCATATCCATCCATAGAGCATTTACTGAATAAATTTATAGCATGTATAATTAATAGAATAAAACAAATCATTACTCTGCAGCCTTCAAACGGAATGAAAAGTATCTCTATATACAACTGTGGAGATCACAGCATAGTCTATTGTTTATTCTCAAAACAAAGTGGAGGGATTTCCAGTTTGTGGCCCAGCGGGTAAGCAACTTGGAAGTCACCACCCTGTACAAACAAGTAAACCGCTGAGCACATGAAAAAGCCAACTCTCCCCAGAGCTGGAAGAGATGGAGGTCCCTGGGTTAATGGCTTCCCCCAGAATTGAAGAAACAAGCAAATACAGAGAAGCATAACTTACCTGAGCAGGATGTCTGTCGTGACCAGTGCTGAGGGAGGGACGCAGCCTCTTCAAGTGACAAATTCTGGAAGGCTCAGTGTAGACAAATCTGAGACAGCAGCTCCAGGGGGGCCCAGTTTGAACAACGCAGCAGCATTCTGTTCTTAACCAGACCGGACCTGCTGAGAAACTGACCAGAGCCTACCCTGCTGGGTTTTATCAGAGCCCAAATGACCCTGGAGGGACATGCCCCATCCCAGCTGTCTCTAATCTGTGCCTTGGAGGAAGGGAAATATCACCACCTGTCCCACCTGAGAGGGGAGAGAAAAAATGAGAAACACTTGTGAAGTTCGTGAAGTTCGCGGGCCTGGGCCACGCTACTGATACCATTTGCAACAGCATGGATGGAGCTGGAGAGCATTATGCTAAGCGAAATAAGCCAGTCAGAGAAAGATAAATATCACATGATCTCACTCATTTGTGGAATATAATGAACAATGTAAGTTGATGAACAAAAACAGATCCAGAGACTGAGAAGCATCAATCAGACCCTCGAACCTCAGAGGGAAGGTAGGGGAGGGTGGGAGGAAGGGGGAGAGATCAACCAAAGGTCTTGTATGCATGCTTATAAGCTTAACCAAAGGACACAGACTCCAGGGTGGTGAGGGAATCCAGAAGTAAGGACACCCCAGAATTAACTGGAATTAAATGGGATTCTTTACTGCAGGACTTCCCGCTGCCTTTAATATGCTCATGTGTATATGAATCTTCAAGAAGGGATAAGGTTCTTAGTTTCTCATCCTAAATTGATCTATTAGTGCACTTTGGTATCTCTGGGACTACTGTTCTGTGAAACACACTTTGGGAAACTCTAGTGCAGTGGTTCTCAACCTTGGCTGCACATTAGAATCACCTCGGCCTCCTAATTTCTGGGCCTCATCCTCTGGAAATTCTGTTTCTTTGTTCCTAATGTTGTGGCCTCACCCCATAACAAAGAAACAGAATTTCCAGAGGATGAGGCCCAGAAATCAGGATTTTTAAAAGATTCCCAGGTGATTCTAATGTGCAGACAAGGTTGAGAACCACTGATTTAGGGTGTGTGTATACAGGTATTTACAGTAAATTTATGTAAACTTTACTGTATGCTTCACATTTTTTCATAATATTTTTTGGGGAAAATAACTTTTTCTACCCAAGATCATGAAAATATTGCCCTATGTTTGCATCTAGAAGATTTTTAATTTTTCTTTTAACCTAGGTTCATAATACATCTTGAATGTTTGTGTAAGGTAGGAAGAGTCAAGATTTAGTATTTTTACTATACAGAGATCCAGTTAATATGATACCACTTACTGAATTTATTGAGTAATTTTATTTATTTAATAATTAAATGTATTGCCACTTATTCTCATGAAATTGCCACTGTGTCTTTGTGCTAAATTAGGTCTCCATATATGAGGGCATCTATTTCTGGATTCTCTATTTTGTTTTATTGTGTCCATTGTTCTGTGCGTATACCCGTGTCCCTGTATCACTATATCATATTGTCTTGATTATTTTCATTTTAAAACTCTTGAAATCTGATAGTTTACCAGGTTTTAACTTATTTCCACAAGGTTGCTTTTTTTTTTTAATAAGGTCCTTTTCTTTTACAAATTAATTTTACAATTGCACTGCCAACTCCACAAAAAGAATTTGCTGAGATTATGATGGGGACTGTATTGATTCAATCAAGTGTATAGTGTTACAATAATAGCCATTGTTAGGTTTTACCATAGTAAGCATATTAAATACATATTTAATATCTAATTTCTATTTTTTCCTCATGCCTCTAGAAGGTAGTTGTAGATTAGAATAGTAAGGTTCTTAGACATTAAGCATCTTGCCCACAGCTATATATACCACTGGTAATATTTATATGTAAAACACTAATTGTGTCCCAGGTAGTATTTTTTTTATTCTTAAAAATATTACAATGTATTTTGGAAGAAAAACACAATTGATTATTCTTTACCATATAATTATGTTACTGATTGGGGGGAATGGATCTGGATGAAACTTTCAAGTCTAATGAATATATAGATCTGAGTATTAACATTCTTAAATTGGAAAAATTCTCAAATAAGTGTCTTCAGTGCTGATTTAGCAGCGTCAAAGAATTTTCCCAGTTGTCAGGGCTTATATTTAGTCACTCTGAATTTGGACCTGAAATCTGGATGCGTTTCTGGTTTGTTGAGGAGCAACTAAGATGCCAGTAAACTTTTTGAGAGTGAGAGTGGGGTGTTTATATGGTTCATTGTTGACAGTAATGCTACATATTTGGAAAAAAGAAATTGGTTCTAATGTCCAGGAAGGGACAACATACTTTTCTGTTAACTTTTCATTTTGAATTATATTTAATGTTATTAAAATAACATTTCATTGTTTTTTCTTTCCTCCATCTTGCCTTATTTTAAAATTATCATTCTTTTTTTTATTTTCTAGGGTCTTAATATTTGTACCTTTATATTTTGGATAAGTAACATTTTTGTTTATTTTCTTACCTATATTATTTTTCTCATTTCAATTTCTCCCCATAAAATTTCATGTTTTCTTATCATTTTATTTCATTTGCTTATAAGATATTCACTTTTTTTTAAAGTCCCACAAGTGAAAGCCATATAGAAAGTAAACTGGTGGAATGTGAGTATGTAAACATTCATATTTTATAAAATATCATAAAATGTAAAGGACAAAACATACGATAATTGTTTTAAAAATAACCTTAATTGTGTGTAATATGATGATCAACATATTATAAGATGTTTGTAGAAAAATTGCAGAAAAAGAAATTGCATGCCAGGCTTTGAACTGTGCCTGTGTACCAGGTCCTGCTTGAAATCTTTGCTCTGTTAGCTCACCTAGTCATCACCACTCAATATAATATATATAAAAATAAATTTATTTATCTTTATTGTTGAAAGTATTACAGATGTCCCCCTATTTTCCTCTATTGACCGCCCCTCAACTCCACATCCCACACCCCAGGCCTTCACCATACTATTGTCTGTATCCCTGGTTATGCACATATACATATGTAAATTCTTTGGTTAATTTCTTCCAGCCCCCCTACCATCTTCCCTCTGAGATTCATCAGTCTGTTCCATGCTTCCATGTTTCTGGGTCTATTTTGTTTTTCAGTTTCTTTTGTTCTTTAGAGGCTACATAAGTGAGATCATATAATACTTGCTTTTCTCTGACTGGCTTATTTCACAGCATAATACTATCCAGGTCCCTCCATGCTGTCTCAAAGAATAAGAGATCCTTTCTCAAAAAATTAAAATTGGAACTGCCATTTGACCCAGTGACCCCATTTCTAGGAATATATCCCAAGAATCCTGAAACACCAGTCAGAATGAATATATGCACCCCTATGTTCATAGCAGAGCAATTTACAATAGCTAAGATCTAGAAACAGCCCAACTGCCCATCAGTAGAAGAGTGGATAAAAAAGCTGTGGCTCATTTACACAATGGAATACTATGCAGCTGTAGAGACATATTTTTAATGTGCTATAAAATAAGAATGGTAAGAGTTAATAGACTAGAAAATTTGAGAAAAACAGATGGCATTGTATTAAATGAGAACCCAAAGCAAATGAAAGAAAGAAAAAAAAGCAGGAATATATATATGTATATTAAAGCAAGTTTAGAGCGAGAGGAATACCTGGGATCTTTAGGAAGAACGTGGAGAACACCTGAGACAGTTATTCCTCTCAGAAATACCCAGTGAACATATGAAACCCTGTCAGATTTTAATCCTAACTGAAGAAAGCTAAAGGAAAACTGGGAGCTATTTCTTACCTTTTAAATTGTTGACACTGAAAAAATATATATTTAACAGCATTAGAGAAAACAGAGAGACAGAGTCTCATTCTTCGTGCCATGTAAATTGGCACAAACCTCAGAGAATGATTTGGCAACATGGATCCAAATTAAAGTGTCTCGTGTCCTTTAGCTTAGCAAGTCTACTTCATGAATTTACCCTTACAGATGTACTTAAAGAAGTTTGCAAAGAAATAGACACAAGTTCATTATTGCAAATCATACATAATAGCAAAAAGCATAGTTAAAAAACAATGTCTCCAATAGTTGAAGAGCTAAACAAATCGTGGTTAAACCATATGATAAGATACATTTTCCTATAGAGGGCTCGAGTTTAATTATGAAATGTCATTTTCAGATACCCATCCAATTGTATTTTTGAGAAATTTATGTGCTAGAATTTATGCAATTTTTTTTTAACATGAACAAGTACTGGGCATTGAACAATCAAAGTAATGAAATTGGAATAATTCTATTTCCTCTTTCTTTATCTAAAATGACTGTACATATTGTATAATAACAATAAAATACTAAAAACATGAACTGAACTATGCCAGGTTCATGTTACTATTCCCATTATTAATTCATATGTCCTTATACTAACCCTCTGATGTTGGTATCTAAATCTCCAGTTTCCTATGACATAAAAAAAGGAGCCATTCAGTATAATTTTTGCATTAATCAGATAGAATTGTATTCATCCTATATAATAAATATGTAATATGCAAATGGTCATTAGGCCGTGAAGCATAATGACCGACTATGTAATGACCAGATCATGGATCAGCAGGAGGTGGGGCATCAAACTACAAGTGGGCGGCAGAGAGAGCTACAGAAGTGGGCAGAGCAGCAAGCTATGAAGGAGTTATGGGGAGAGGGGGGTAGATAGAATTGTATTCATCCTATATAATAAATATGTAATATGCAAATGGTCATTAGGCCGTGAAGCATAATGACCGACTATGTAATGACCAGATCATGGATCAGCAGGAGGTGGGGCATCAAACTACAAGTGGGCGGCAGAGAGAGCTACAGGAGTGGGCAGGGCAGCAAGCTATGAAGGAGGTATGGGGAGAGGGGGGCGGGAGGAGCTACAGGAGGGTGGGGCAGCAGGCAGAGAGCTACTGGAGGACAACAGGGAGCTACTGGGGAGCTACTGGTGCATGGATTCGTGCGCAGGGCTACTAGTTGAAAAATAAAAGCAGATGGAAGTACAGGAAAAAATGTCCCAAGTTGACAGCATAGATAAGGGAGAATCCTTGAGACACTCCAGGCCTTAGAATCAACAACTGGGAAAAACAGCAGAAAAGCCCAATTGCAATTTAAATAAAAGGGATAAAATATAGCTGAGGCACAAAGGAAACAAGGCGGAAGTATTGGGATCCAGTGGATAAATATTGAATAATTGTTGATGTAAGTAAAGTAATAAGTTTATTAGAGATCTGTAGTATAAAGGTTGCCACACAATTTTAGGTTCAGTCTTCCCCACACCTGCGATAAGTGACAAGAATGATCTAGAACTGCTGAAATCAAGATAATTTACCAAGAACAATTTTATATTACTTCTAAACCAAAGTTTCTGATGTTACTCTTTTCATTTATCTTTTCTTTTTCCTCTTGAATGCACTATATTGTTGTATTCATTTCTGACTGGCAGAAATAAATTTCAATAAATTATGATTGCCACTTTATGAATTTCCAGAACATCTGAGTAATGTAAAATGATATATTAGAACAGAGAAAATCTTTCAGGTACTGTGGAGACATTTTTCAATAGCTTAGAGAGTAGATGAAAAATGATATTTCAAAGACTTTTCAGTATGAAAAATCCTTCAGAAAATGACTGCTCAAGTGAAAATTTGTCTCTCTATAACTAAGATAACTTTTCTTAGGCGTCATCTAGAGAAAAAATATAAGCTGGAAAAAGCTTCTATGAAATGTAAATGATAATTATGCTCTTTTACAATAGTTTTTAAGCCCAGTAGAAGTTGGAGCAGAAAATTGTCTTACCTTTCTCTTTATGATAATGTGTGTTGGCAACTGTTATTTGCTTCTGTGAAGGTTCGAAAGGGAAATCGAGGAGACAGAGTGAACCTGGAGCTTTCTGCCCTATTTTATTCAGCCACTTGAGAACTGAATATCTTGTGTGACTACATTTAGAGAGGAGTTAAGATTGGCTGCATTATCACACTGTATTTTGAGAGCTAAGTGGGTACTGGACACTTTCATAGCTCCTCCCAGACAAACAAAGGGTCATACATCAAAATCAGTACTAAGAAAGAATATAGGAAATGCCACAATGGAAGATTTTGTCAGCTCCCTGACTTTATAATTAACTAGTTTTTTACCATATTATAGCTAGGGAACTAATCTTCAAACTGACATAGAATTTAAATAAATATGATAAAGTGTGCTTAGGGAATGTTAGTTTTTTAGGATAATGTTTCACAAATAAGGAGTTCTCAAAATAAAAATTAAATAATTCCTCTAGACTCTTCAAAATCCCAATAGAAATTATTATGCTGTCTTTTTATATTACAAATACCAACTTCTTATGTGAAGTTACAAAACCAGAATTTTAATCTCTTACAATTTTGAAAGTAGAACAACTTAAAATCAAGAAAAAAATAAGTGAATAATATGGATACTTTTACTTAGCTATTCGTGTATTGCATTACGAACAAATCCACTGACAAATCAGCAATACATGTGTCCAGCAATGAGTTCTGAGAATGCAAAGAGCAAATCATACATATGTATAGTAGCATAAAGCTTCCTGCCCCCTAGTGTTAGCCCTTATGCTGCCTATGATAACTGTCTTTTTCAATATGAGTTTCAAGAAATCTGCTTAAAAATGCTCCAGTGGGCTTACACTTACCCACAATATAGACAATTATTGGGAAAAAGATGAATTAGCTTTGTTACACTTTCCAAGTTTTCAACCTTATAAATTTCCTCCAAACAAAGACTTGTCTAATTCTTTGAGCAGGACCTTGTAAGTAAAAGAAGATAATGCCTATTGTGACCTCATTTTTTAATGAGATTTTCAATCAAATATTGACCTTTTTTCTTAGTTTTAAAGCAATATAATTATCAAAAAAAAGAGAGAGAATTGCTCCTCATGAAGCTCGTTAAATCTTACTTGACCTATTCTTATAGGTTAAATATTTTAGGTCAATTGATGGTATAAAGAATGAAAACTTCTAGAACAGCGGTAATCAACCTGTGGGTCGCAACCCCTTTGGGGGTCGAATGACTCTTTCACAGGGGTCGCCTAAGACCATCGGAAAACACATATTTTCAATGGTCTTAGGAACCGAGACACCGCTCCTCTATCTGTCTCCAGACGGGTCCGCCCACATGCAGATACGCCCACATACGAGTACCCAGCATATTAAAGGGTCGCGGCATTAGGAAAGTTGAGAACCACTGTTCTAGAATTAAATTTAATAAACTAAGCAATGAGATTCCCAGATTCTCAAACCATGTATAGCATACGGTTTATTAAACATTGGAGAATATTTAGAAATAGTGTTAGATATTTTTGAGCATGGGGAATAACTCTGATATGCTTCCATGACAAAGTGAATGACATACAAATATTTTCAGAAATAAAAATTGGTGGAAATACGTCATATTGTCATTTTGAGAAAAATTTCTTATTTTTATGTCTATAAATTAGATGTACTAAGGTAAAATGAATCCTAGGCCAGAACTTAAACAATAATTCTAATACTAGCATAGCATATAGATTAAAAAATATAAATGCTTTTTTCTCCTTAACTTTTGTGAAGTTGAAAAACATCTCATAGAGCAAAAAGGCCATCTGAGTATTTAGAGAATGAAAACACTGAATCAAAGAATATTACCTTTGTGAGGGATGATCTCTATCTTGTAGCTTTAAAGAGGAAAACAGTAAATGATTTTTTAAAACAGTGGAGCTGATGAATACTGAAAAACATTTTAATAAAGTGATTATCTGTGTGATCTTTACAGGCTACACACACACACACACACACACACACACACACACACACAGGCCTATTATGCAAATTATCCCCACAGGAGTTCTACCAGGAGACAGATCGCTCGCTATGATGTGCACTGACCACCAGGGGGCAATGCGGAACAAAGGAAGGCCCCAGCAGGCAACCTAGGAAGGGAGGCCCTGGCCAGCAGCCGGAAGACCCTAATCGGCCCTGATCACCAGCCAGGCCTAGAGATGCTACCCATGCACAAATTTCATGCACCGGGCCTCTAGTAACTAAATGAGAGAGAAACTATCTACAACATGTCAGAATCTAGGAAGGTAGCCACTCAGACACAGTTCCCTCCCATCTCTCGCTGGAATAACACAAGAGCCAAGCAGATGAAGTCTATGAGTGTTGATGCTGCCAGAGAGCCCAGGTTATCAATGGTAAGATAAAGGGTCTGCTTTTTCTGGAGCCATTAGGCCAGTGTTTTTCATTATTTTACTGCCCATTAACAACACTGGCGAACTATAAGAAATACTTATGCCCTGACCAGTTTGGCTCAGTGAATAGAGCGTCGGCCTGCGGACTCAGGGGTCCCGGTTCAATTCTGGTTGGGGGCATGCACCTTAGTTGCGGGCACATCCCCAGTGAGGGGCGTGCAGGAGGCAGCTGATCGATGTTTCTCTCTCATCAATGTTTCTAACTCTCTATCCCTCTCCCCTCTTCTCTGTAAAAAATCAATAAAATATATATTTTTTTTAAAAAGAAATACTTATGCTGGGGTTTCCAGCTTAGAAATTTTGACTTACTAAGTCTTGGGTGTGACCTGAGCATTGGGTATTTTAAAGGATCCCTGGGTAATTTTAATCTGCTGTAAAATTGGAGAACAGTGTTATGCTTCCTGGCTTCCTACCACAGACACAGGTGGCAGAACATAATAAATCCTCTTGGGAAAGAGGTCCAACAAGTCAATGCTGGTGCTTCTAAAAGGACTCCCCAGCCCTAGGGACCTTGTAATGGGAACTGCGCAGTGAGGCCAGATTCCTTTCTGTTTCTGACAGGATATCCTAGCTTAGCAAAGTCTGTCTGTTGCTGATATCCTCAAGAGAAGCAACTATTGAGCCTGACCACCTGCTGTCCAGATTCTCATCAAGAGACTCTAGCAAAACGGCACAGGTGGCAAAACAAGTGAATGAAACTAAAAGAAAACCCTACATCTAAGAATATAAAAAACCTAAAGGCTAAAAATTAACCTGAAAGTCTACAAGAAGGATTTTCCTCTTACTTAGAATGAAGGAAGAGTCAGAATTAAACCTAAAAATATAATAACTCTCAGCAATATGTGATTAGAGCACAAGTGAAAGATTTTACAGAAATTATTTTTTAATATTTTAAATAAAATGTCCATATATGAACTTCAAAAAGGAATGTCAATATTGAGAGCATAATTAGTGGTGTATTAGGGAGGTGGGGGAGAGAAATCATGAGGGGAAAATTATAAAAACATGATGAAAATCTCATGCCAAGATGCACATAAAATGAATTTCCAAAGGGAATTCCAGAAGAACAGCATAATGATTAATAGTAATAGCTGGGCACTTCCCTGAACTGCAGAATAGTTTGCATTATCAGACTAAAAGAGATCCCTGGGTAACAATGACAAGGCTCACACAGGTCAACATCCTCTGGTTAAATCCCAGATTTGCAAAAATAAAGGAAAATATTTTGCAGGTCTACAGACAAAATACAGAAATGCTTTTGCACTTACAGTCAAAATAGAGTCAACCTCGCTTCAGACTTTTCATATGCAACATATGGAACTAGGAAGCAATGGAAGATGTAGAAGAATGATTCATAAGAGAATGGTTCAAAAGCTTAAGAATCCTATAGTCACCCACAAACTGATTCACCTCATTAAGTAATTAGAAAGATACTTGTGTCTATGCAAGAATTAGAAAATATAAATACCAATGTTTCCTATTTTTAAAAGATATTTGAGGAAGGACTTGAACAAAATTATAGTTGGATCCAAAGAGATACCTGAAGACAAAGGAAGAAAGACTAAAAATAAAATGCATTGAGAAGTGAAAGTAACTGGAAGTTGCATCACTTTAATTAAGGGTTAAGCTAAAACATAAGCAGCCTGGCCAGTGCAGTTCAGAGATTGAGTATCGACTCAGGAACCAAGAGGTTTCTAGCTCCATTCCCAGTCAGGGCACATGCCCTGATTGAGGGCTCAATCCCCAGTGGAGAGTATGCAGGAGGCTGCTGATCCATAATGTTCCTCTCTCATCAATATTTCTATCTCTCTATCCCTTTCCCTTCTGCTCACTCTAAAAAAAAATCAATAAAAATATTTTTTAAAAAGAGAAAAAATAAGCAAAACTTATTTAAAAATAATTAAATGCTCTTGTTAAATTCCAGGTCTTGGAAAGAAGCAATTGAAGAAATAAAAACATTCCCAAGTTCTAAAGTGGTTGCTAGAGAGTGGAAAGAACTTGATGGTGTGGGTAAGGTAGGAACATAGCCATTATTTAAAACAATATTTCTAATCACTTTAAACATCAAAAAAAGTATAATTTATGCTAAAGTAGAGCTTTTAAAATGTGTTGATTTGCAAAAAGCCAATCAGAGAAATATAATGTGGATTGTTCTGGAAATAAAGAGGGAAGTATTCTTTTGAACAAGCACTTAATTTTCAAGTACTTTAACATATTATTTTAATATCACACAAATCTGTTAAGGAGACAGATTATTATTGTTTTCATTGTATTGTTTTGTAGGAGACTATATTAAAAATACTATAAGTAAAATAATTTTCTAAAAGTTATAAAAGCTAATATTTTTCACTAAAAAATATATATCCAATTTCACATGACATTTAAACAGTTTTTGTAAACTTCTATTCATTCCTAGGAGACACTATGAGAACAAATGCAGGACTATACTTATTGAAAAAGAAGTAAATGAAGAAAAGCATGAATTATATAATCCCTGAATAACTTTCTTTTCAGGATGTCAAAGAAACATACTATAATTACATTCTGAAAAGAAAGTTTAGCAAATGCGTTTGACCTGCCTCCTTGTTTCTTCTGTAATTTATCATAATTCATTGTTTTAGCTTTTTGTATGTTTAGTCTGATCCCAACTTGCAACATGGGAGTAGAGATGCCCCTCCATTTGTTCCCTGAATCAAGGTTAAAGCCACTGCTATGAACTGAATTTAGCTCCCTAAAAATTCATATGTGGAAGCCCTAAACCCCTAGTGTTACTGCATTTTCAGATTGGGCCCTTAAGCAGGTAATATGGTTAAATGAGGTTATAAGGGTAAGGCCCTAATCTAATAAAACCAGAGTCAGTCTTCTCTCTCTCTCTCTCCCTCCCTCCCTCCCTCTCTCCCTCCCTCCCTCCAAAAAAGTAACCATATGGCCGAAACCGGTTTGGCTCAGTGGCTAGAGCGTTGGCTTGCGGACTGAGGGGTCCCGGGTTCGATTCCGGTCAAGGGCATGTACCTGGGTTACAGGCGCATCCCCGGTGGGGGATGTGCAGGAGGCAGCTGATCGATGTTTCTCTCTCATCGATGTTTCTGGCTCTCTATCTCTCTCCCTTCCTCTCTGTAAAAAATCAATAAAATATATTTTTAAAAAAAGAAAAAAAAAGAAAGTAACCATATGAAAGCCAGAAAGAGACACACCAGCAGAAACTAATCCTTATGGCGCTTAGATTCTGGACTTCTAACCTCCCAGTCTCTGGTACATTGTTATGGCAGCTCTAGCAGAGGAACACAGCCACCATCCTGCTGCTAAAACAAGGTTCTACAAATGTTTTCTGCCAAAGGATAAATAATAAATAGTTTCAGCCGTGTGGGTCATAAGAAATAGTGCCAATGACTTCTTAAGACTGTTGTTATTTTGTGAAAGCAGCCATAGATACTCTCTAAATAAATAGGTACAGTGTGTTTCAATAAAACTCTATTTAGAAAAGCAGGCAGTAGGCAAAGGCTGGAGTTTGCCAACCCCTACTCAAAAAATATGTTTTGGTAACAATAGCTTGAATCAATAAATACTGAGAATTTGCTTCTGGTAGGTCCCTGCAATCCAGCTCTTAATACCCCCAAGAAAACTGGCATTTTTTCTTACCAACAACATGTGTGAGACAGGGGAGCACTGAGACCTTTCCATGTGGTCGTCCTGTGTTCTCTGCAACAGCTTTGTTCCCTGCTTGGTTTTTCCATGACTTTAATCCCTAATTGTTCTAAAAATGCCCAAACAGAGGCTACTAATATACAAGTACAAAGTCTCTCTCTTTTGAGAAATATCCCTGAGCAACTATATGCAAAACAAGCTGCAGGTTGCCTGCTGTTCTATTTCTAAAGCCCTATAAAACATTTTACCTGTCTTTCCCACTTAAAATTCTCCTTCAGATCCTTCTCATATCTGAAATTCAAAAAAATAAAAATAAAAATAGGCTTTTTCTGACTGTGTTCTAGTGATAGCAACTTCCACAGAAGTTTTTGGCAATAATTCTAGGCCCAGGCATTCTCAAGTATATTTTTTTAAGTTGATTTAATTTTCTTTAAAAATAATTTCTTGCCATAGACTCCTAGTTCCTTGTGTCAAAATCCGCACCTTCTTCATCACTCTCAAATGCCTGCACCTATAACCTGAGTGAGAACAGCTTGACAGAGGCAGACTAGCATCAAAAATATGGGATTGAGAGATACTGAATTTTTGTTCCTGTAGGTTAATTATGCCTATCCTACATACCTAATCCATCAGATTGCCTCCACATAAATCAACTTGAACCATACCGAGCCCTCAATAAATATTTATTAGATGCAGGGATTGGAAGCACAATTTAATATTTTAAATGATGTAAGATCTGTAGTCCAAGAAAGATCACATTGAACCTTGAAATAACTCAAGCACAATTGCCAATGAAAATAGGAATTCCTAATACAGAGAGCATTACTGTCAACCGTGCATTCTTCTGAGAGAAAGGGGAGGTAAGTAGAGAGAGTGTCACACACCTCTTTATAAATGATTACAAATCAATGCTCTTCATTATTACTGACAAAGCTGCAATGAATAGCCTTGCATATATTTCTTATCGGCCACAGGCAAGCAGCAGACGTAGTCTCCAACTCTTTGCTTCCTCCCCGTGATTGAATTAGACACCCACACCCCTCCCCATATGACTGTGCAGTGGTTCCTGGTAGGTAGAATATACCTCACTGCCCTGATGACTTGGTTTTAGTCATGTGACATCTTCGTCTAATAGGCAGAAGTGACAGTGTACCAATTTAAAGCAGAAACTTTAGGAAGTCTTTCATGTGTTCACTAAGCCCCTTTAGCTTCTGCCCCTCTGCAAAAGCAACATGTGGCAGAGAGTGGGAGCTCCTTCGGCCATGGTCCAGGAGTGAGAAGGCACCAGAGAGACCAGAAGCTGACCTGCGGCCTCATGTAATATGAGCAATAAACACATGCTTTTTTTTTTTTTTTGAAGCCACTGAGATATTAGGGTTGGCTATCGCTGCCACAAAAACTGACTAGCAGAGTCAAGCTAAATTCCCAGAATTGGGGTTTCTGAGTCAACGTGTAAATGCAATTTATATTTTGATAGATATTGCCAAATTTCATTCCATATGAATATTACCATTTTGCACTCCAACAACATACCAGTGTGCCTAGTTCCCAACAGTATGTGCAACAGATGGTCTTAAACTCTTGGATTTTTGCTAATCTGATAAGTGAGAAGCTATATCTTAGTGTCATTTGTATTTTCACCTCTCTGGTTAAGGCTGAGATTTTTTTCCCTCTTCATAGATTAAAGCCCCTGTATTTCAGAGGACTCTCATTTAATAACTTTGCCCATTTTGCTTTTGGTTTGATCATATTTTCTTCTCAATTTCTATATGCTCTATGTGTAATAAGAAGATTAGTCCTTTGTAGTTGATCAACAAATATTTTCTGTATTAGTCCAGTGTCATTTGACTTAGCTTATAGTTTTATTACATTAAATTAAATTGTGATTTTTTTTTTTTACTGCAAATACCTAAATCTGTTTTATATGCTTATGGTTCAAAATGAGCAGAAATCAGTTGGCTCTTTGAAAGATGTCATGAATTGTTGGGAGAGGCAAGTGTGGGCAATTATGTTTGATGGAGCTCCTTGCTGGGTATAGTCTAAGTTTAGCACATTTAACATGAGTCAGATATTTCACAACACAGAGATAGATGGGTTTGATAAACCCTGATGATTACAATCAAGATTCTTTGTCTTAGGATAGTAAAACAAAGGTTAAAAAAAGCTGTTTGCAGAATTGAGTGCTAGGAAAACATGGTCCTAGCTGATTCTATAAAGAATGAAAAGGAGTATGACTCATTATATATGGATAAATAAGAACAAAAGTAATCAAAAAGTCGCAAAAATGCTCCACATTACACAGTGTAGCAGAATAATCTGATTAATAAAGCGTGTATACCTTTCTTTGCTATAGGTTTATTACAAAATAGTGAGAAATAGACAATTTCCCACCTCCACACTCATATCCCTAGACAATAACTAGGTCTCTCTTTTTAAGGATAGTGGTTTTTCAAATATTTTTGCTAGTTTATACTTTTAAAACATTGCACTCTATGCCCTCACACATTTATAAGCTGGGATCTGAAATTACTCATCATCAGTTTAAATAGTTGTAATATATTTTTAACTTTTAATAAAAATAAATATCTTAAATAACCTCATGTGGACAGTGTATGGACAAGTTTAACATATACCAGTATTGGACATAATTTGTGGATACTTCGACCTTACCTACAAAGGAATTTATTATTCTGTTTAATCATTCAGTTCTCAATTTCTTGAGACTACGCAAAAAAGTCCCCACAAACAAAAAACCTTATTGAGTCTTATGAAATCGCCCCTTAATTATAATGCTCAAATTTAACTTTGACACACCTTCAATAATTCAATATACTCAGAAGAGTTTGGGAAGATTGAAATGTTGTTCATTTCAATATGTCTTTGCCAATAAATGTTTTGGATAAAATGTTTTAATCTTATAACACTCTTTACTTTTTATGTTTGTCAAAACCTGGACCTACAGATTTACCTTATCCGATTTGGGAAATGTCAACCTATACTCTAATTGGCAAAGCCAGTGAATGCTTCTAAATTAATCAGTCAGATCAGAATTCTTTCTGTCAGAGAAAGTCTGACTTCATTTTTCAATTCAAATAAACATATTAATAGGCATTCCTCTGACAACCATCTCATTTCTGAATTCCAATTCTAAGATAGATAGATAAGACAGTCTTCCCATGAATATCTTGATTGCATGAAATAGTGTGCCATCCTCAATATTTCTGACTGAAGTTCCCTGGCTTTGCTTTCATGGAATTCTCTCAGGAGTGATTAATTGTTTCACAATAGTTGGCAAATGAAAGAGGCAAGTTCTCCAAATGAAAACTGTCATTCTTTCTGGGCTGTCCTGTTCTAAAATATATAAAAATCCCAACAAAATACTCTATTTCTAAGGCCACTTTAAAAAAAAAGTGCATATGACATGGACAAACAATGCTGCCATAATTAAAGGATTTCTGTTGAATAATTCCTATTTCAAACTGTTACTTTGTTTTACAACCTAGCATATCCTTTCTTTTGTAAAGTAGGAGGAGATAAAGGAAGATCAGCATTGCATCTCCTTGGAGGTGACAATCTCAAACTAATAAACTATAGGAAACTTTGTGGAATTTGAATTTCTGAAATATGATATACTTAAAATACCCTTGCTTATATACCCCATGGAATGTTATCCCAGAGGGTGATAACTCCTTTACCCTAAGGAAAACTTAACTTTTTCTGTTTGTTTATTTATTTATTTATTATTTATTTTTGTTAATCCAAACCTGGGGATATTTTCCCATTGATTTTTAGAGAGAGTAGAAGGGAGGGAGGGTAGGAGAGAGAGAGAGAAAGAGAGAGAGAAACACCGATGTGAGTGCATCCTACAGGCACCCAACTGGGGCCTGGGATGGAACCTACAACCCATGCTCTTGACTGGGAATTGAACCCATGACCCTTCCGTGCATAGGCCGACACTCTAACCACTGCACCACACTGGCCAGGACGAAACTTAACTTTTTTGAAGACATGATCTTTTCAGAGAAAACAGATGTGTGCTCTGACCAGCATAGCTGGGCTTCAAATAGACCTCGAGGATTTAGATAATAAATGCTTTGATGGCCATCACAGTTGGCCTAAAACACTGTCAAACTCTGGGGGTCATTTAGTGCTATAGGATTAGTAGGAAAGTATAGCCTCCCTTCCTTCTTCCATGACTGAGCTTAAACCGGCCCCCAGGAGAATTTCCCAATTAGGGAAATTAGAACTGACTCAATTTATTTGTTTTAAAAAATAAATAAGGAGAGTATTTCTTACACATTTGTATTGAGAAGGCTAATCTGTTTCTACAGTATAAGAGACTACACTTAGGAAGAACTTTTAAATCTTTGAGACCTGCTAGCCTGGCTCTTGGAGGTGAAAGAGAATGAGTTCAGAGAGGTCTCTGGAGCACTGTCAGGGCAAAGGCTGGACATCCTCAGGCCCCTCTTGCTGTGCATCTGTCATGGCTACTAAGCAGATTCCATTCTGTCCTCTCCTCGGAGAGGAAGCCCACACACAGGAGCAGGGAAATCCTCTCACTCGCATGACTGAGCTCAGAAAATTAGAGAAAGGTGGTGACTGTGGATTGAGAAATCAACTCATACGCACTTCTGAATTAAATCAATACGTAGTATATTGAGCCAAATACAGCCTGTTCTCCTTCAGGAGCCGGGTATGCCATGTTTCTCTGCAGTGGGTAACATGGGGCAGAATCGCTGATGCGCTGAATGACTGGGCCAGCTTAACTCTACTGTCACAGAGGTTGGAGTCTTGGCAATGGTCCTGTCATGCAGCTGAACTCAAATAAACAAACTTGTTCTGGGAAGTCAGACCCTCTCTGACAAGCAGATTCCTCTAGAGATCAGAGAACAGTTCGCAATTTTTCTAGCCAGTTCAACTTCTCCAGGACTCTTTCAAATCAAAAGTTAACATTACTTTTTAAATTCTCATGAGAAATTTATAAAATGTGGTCAGATGCTAGTCTAGAAAAACAATTTAATTGTGAAATGTTTAAATTATTCAGACCAAAATCTTTGAGGAAAATCCAAAACGCAACCACAAAAAAATAAAATAAAATGATATAAAAGTTGAAACACAAAAATGTCAAGCCTTTAGAAAGAAAGATAAAAACACTTCCTTAAGGAAAAATTCAGTGTATATGAGTGCACAATAAGATTACTGAAACCAAGCAAAATGCGACATTTTCAGAACCAGCAGAAACAACAAATAAGTTAAATCACAAAGGAACTCAGATATTAAATAACTTTTTCCCAATGTTTGAAGAAATACAAGATGGCAGTTTGGCTATTATAGGAAGTCCTCTTGTCTGATCTGAACATTTAGAATGACTTGCATTATTTCATTTCCAAGTTTATGTCATTTTTCTTACTAAACATTTGTTTTGCAGAAGCCTCTTAGAAACCCTTCATGTTCAGGAATATTCTTATATAAACACTTGCTAGAAAAAGTCAGTATATTTTTTGGGGGGCGGGGGGGCGGCAGGGAGCTGGGTGTAGAGTCCTTAAAGGCATATGTGCAGTATGAAATGGGTTTCAGATGATGGGAACATCAATATTTAGGAATAGTAATGATCTCAGAGAAGTGTTATTTTAACTCTGCTCTTTAGACATTTTACTTTGAAGTTCTTGGAAAGTGGCTCTGGAAAGTGTCAGTGGGAGGATGCTGAGGTCCTAAAACTGGCAGGACCACCCGATGGGCTGAGTTCACAGAAGATCATCCAGCCCACACCCCCAGCTCCATCATGGGAACACATTAGACTGTGATAGCATAGAAAGGAATCTTCATTTTGCTAAGAGACTGATTGGGGGCTATTTGTTATCACAAGCTGGGATGACTTTGCCAACTTGTTCTTTTTTTATGTGTTTGTTTCTCTTTCTTGTCTTTATTTGATAAAAACGTTTCCTTTACTCCATATTTCTTCTTTTACTATTTTTAATGTTATTCTTTATATCTAGTTTCTGAATAGTTATTAATGTATATTTAACAATATGTAAACTCACTGTTACCAGACTTAAACATATTTAAAGTTAATCAATAACACCCCAACACCACACCTCTGGGCCCCAAACTATACAAGGCTATATAGCTGCAATAGTCCCCTTTACTATATATCATATTTCCCCCTATTTTAGCTTGCTTTTATTATACCCTCATGAGACACTTTGGATGATGCAATATCCAGCCAAGTCTTTCTGACATTTGTCTAAATGTTTAGCAGTATATTTTCTCTATATTTTACCTCCTGAACTTCATGCCATTTGTTTATATCTGCTCTGTTTAAAAAGATAATTTTTTAAAAAATTCAGTATTTTAGCTGATTTTATGAGAACTGTCCTACAGTTTATTTTCTAAAAGTATAATTTCTTCTACCTCTTCAAAGATTTAGTTGCAATGAATTAAGGATTTCTAACACTGTTATATAATGATAATTTTCAAATTATTAATATAATGATTCTTGCCACCAAATGGTTTAAGTGCATCCCTTTTAACTTTTTTCACTAAAGATATTCAAAGAAATCCAATAAAACATAGCAAGCTTCTAAGAATGTTCACCCATTTAACTTCCAAATTGCCCATTTTCTTCTCAAGAAAACTCAAGATTTAAATCAAGTAGTTATTTTTTACCCAATTTTTCTTTCTAAATTGTCTTAGTGTTCCTTAAACACTACTTGTGACTAAATCCCCAGCATCTTATGCACCAAGGCCGCAAGCATGTGACCTAGATCACCCACAAAAGGCAGAATGAGAGGTACTTAAATGCCATTCAATCATAAGCTATTCAAAAAGGTGGGCAACTGTGAAATCAAGTATTGCAAAGTTGACAGCATAAAAATATAACACCGGGGGAGAGGGAGTGAAGTCTCTGTGGTAGCCAAGAGTGCCTGAGCCCTGAAGTGGTCTTATGACATAAGGTCAAGGTCATTACCAGTTCTTCCCTCAAACCTGATTCTTTGGCCCACCTGGATGTTCTATGAACTTTATCCTTTCATTCCTCTCCTGCCCCCCACTTAAACCATGCAGAATATGTTTCTGTTCAAACCCAAACACGTGACCGAATCTAGTATTGTTATTCTAGTAATGGCTAATTGGCATCAACTGGGGTTTTTGCAAGTGTGTGGGTGGGTGGGAGAGTGGACTCTTAACAATATCAATGCCTGGGACTCATTCATATGAATCAGAATTTCTGTGGAAGGGAAATGCATTCCTATGGTGTAAAAGCTCTCCAGGGGAATCCAAGATATATCCAGAGCTGGGAAAGACTGTTCCACTGATTGTATATAAAGATCGCCAGAGATACGTTAGCAAAAACAAAAGCAGGGTGAGTACTGGGTAGACATCCAATGTTTACAAAACAAACAAACAAATAAAACAAACAAAAAACAACCTTTTCAATTACACCCTACCTTGAAAACCAGTAAAGAGAACACCGTAACTTTGTTCATAATAAAGCTTTCCCTAAATATGAAAATATATGTGATTCCTCTTATTTTTAGGTTCTGGATACTTATTCTAATTCTTAACTTCTTCAATAAATTTTTTACAAAGTGATATAAAAGATAATTAGAGGAAGTGAAATTAGTCTTGCGACAGTTATCCTATATAATAAAAGCCTAATATACTAAGTGCCTGGTCGACCACTCGGCCATTCAACCAATCAAAGAGTAATATGCTAATGATATGCTAAGGCTGCTCAACTGCTCGCTATGACGTGCACTGACCACCAGGGGCAGACACTCTGACAAGTAGGTTAGCTTGCTGCTAAGGTCCGGCAGATTGGGACTGAGTGAGATAGGCTGGACATGCCCTGGAGGCCTCCCATAGTCCCTCCCTGGCTGGCCAACCTGGCGCATCCTTTCCCAGCCCTGATTGTGCACTGGTGATGTCCCCCGGCCTGGCCTATGCCTTCTTACAATCTGGGACCCTTTGGGGGATGTCAGAGAGCTGGTTTCGGCCTGATCCCACAGGCCAGGCCGAGGACCCCACTGGTGCATGAATTCGTGCACCAGACCTCTAGTTTAATATAATGAACATTGAGGGCTATAGCTCACTCCAATTATACAGAGAAGAAGGCTTAGGCCATCAATCACTAAGATACCTTCTAAACTTATTTTTCATTTAATTCTTAAAAAAGAATTTGGTCATTTTGCTTGTTTTTATTTGTTTGCCTTAACAACATCAGAAAGGATGCTACTAGAATCTGGCACACTGACCACACTGAGAAGTTGTGGCTGATATACTGATGAAGGTATAAGAGATAGGAACACCATTCAAACATATAAAAGAACACAACCTGAGCTTATTTCATTGTAGTATCCCACATGTTCCAATATTCTTGAGGGAAGATTGTTTTAAAAAATAAGATAGTTTTAATCATCATTAAACATGTTATTTTTAGCATCTTCACTAAGAAAAGGGAACCTGCAGCTTGTTTGAGAAGAAAATACTATAAAATGGTTTAATTTTGATATTTCCCCCATAAATCTCCATTTCTGCAACATTCAGTTTGTAATCCATCTAATGTCTATTAATGCTAAATAAGTAAAGCCCTATTGCATTTTCTAGAAATATCACATAATTGTGAAATTATACATACATATGATCAATACCATTTTCATCATAATTTAGAAACACAATGCAAACATTTTATTTTTTAATAAAAGTCTGTTCAAACATAATTTATACAATAAGTATCTTAAAGCATTGAAAGTAAGTTAAAATTCTTTTTTATAAATATATTAAAATTACTTTTGATTTGTTGATTCATTACTATCTTGCTTTTACATTCATAAAAATACTTCCAGTTTAAGTTAATTGCAGAAAAGAAGTTCTATTTGAAAAACATTTTTAAAGCGTAAAATATTTAAAATGCTTTTTATATTTCATTGCAATCTTTAACATGTTTATTACAGCATAGAACTATAGAATAAAATGCCCTTAAATCAAAAAACTTATGTCAATGTGTATTACCTCCACATGGCTAGAGAAGAATAAAAATGGTTTCAAATATTTTAAGGCTTGTGTTAAATTTTGCTGAGATTAAAATCAAGACCAGGAAATAATGGATTCTTCTGGGGAGAGAGCTGATTTAAATTTTAAAAGGTTGGAAAACTCTACTGTGTGAATGGTGCAAGGGTTTGGTTAATATCATGTTTCGAGTTCTGACAAATAAGAACTTTGGCCTTTTATTTTTAAATGTGTATTTGTTTTAAAAATCAACTATCACTAAAAGTTTGAAAGCTAAAATACCTTCCCTACATCTTCCTAATGTATTATAATTTATAGATAAATCATTGATCAATGTTAAATTATTTTGCCTAAATAGGGTTTCATGTGATACCAAGTAGTTTATTGTGTTTACAATTATTTTCTTCTACAACTTTTAACCCAGGAGTAAATAATTTAATTATATTTTCATACATAAATTTCTATCAATTTATTGTTTAAACTAGCCATACACCTACCATCAGTGTTTTTAGTCTTATTTCATTATTTTCTTCCCACTTTCCAAAGGCTTGTATCAGTCATTGCCTTGGTGCCAATGGCCCTTTCCAGGAAAGCCTGTGTCTGACTCTGATAGGACTGGTTATTGACAATGCTTTCCTGAGTCACATTTCCTTTTCTCTAGAGTCCCCATCCTCCTTTTCCTCAGATATCTTCCTTGTTTGGGCTCCATGAATATTCTAAACTAAGATATATAGGAGATAACATTCTGATTTTGTTTATCTAAAGCTATGTCTTTATTTGGCTATCATCTGACTATTTAGAAATGTAAATGAAATTATTTTTGTTAAAAATTCAAAGGCAGCCCTGGCCAGTGTGACTCGGTTGGAGTGTTGCTCATACACCAAAGGATGGAGGGTTCAATTCCCATCCCGGACACATACCAGGTTGTGGGTTTGATCCCTGGTCAGGATGCATGCTGGAGGCAACACATTGATGTTTCTCTCTCACATCATTGTCTCTCTGTGTTGCCCTTCCTCTCTCTAAAAAGCAATAAAATAAAATAAAAATTTCTAAGGCATTTTCCACTGCTCTCTAGCATTCAAAATACTATATTGATTAGTACTTATTTATTTTCAACTTGTTTTCTGCAAGATTTTACTAGGTATGTCTTTTGTTCACATCCTAACATATCATGAGGACTTGTTTGAGTTGAGTTGTTTTCACTTATTGTTTGATGTTTTCTAATACAGATACTCACTGAAAAGGGAAATGAAATTCAGAAACCACCAGAAACTTAGAGGCAAAGAGAAAAAGGTGTTAGTAAAGTAAGACAAATAACTTGAGCATGCTTATAAGGGATAGTGCTCAAAATACCACCGGGATAGATCTCAAGAAAGAACCTTGTATTCTGGAAGGGTGATTTGAAAACATTAGTTCAAAAATCCTAGAAGAAAACATAGGCAGTACAATCTTAGACATCTCTTATAGCAGTATTTTTGCCAATATATTTCTTTGGGCAAAGGAAACAAAAGAAAAAATAAAAAAAAATGGGGCTACATCAAAATAAAAAGCTTCTACATAGCAATGGAAACCATCAACAAAATGAAAAGGGAACCCACTGTATGGGAGAACATTTTTGCCAATGATACATCTGATAAAGGGTTAATTTTAAAAATATATAAAGAACTCATACAACTTAACAAAAGCAATTTTTAAAATGGGCAAAGAATCTGAATAAGCACTTCTCCAAGGAGGAAATATGGATGGCCAATGAACATATGAAAAAATGCTCAACATCACTGTGAGAGAGATGCAAATTAAAACTACAATGAGTTATCATCTCACATATGTCAGAATGGCTATCATCAATAAATCATCAAACAAGTGCTGGTGAGGTTGTGGAGAAAAGGGAACTCTAGTGCACTCTTGGTAGGAATGCAGATAAGTGCAGCTACTTTGAAAAACAGTATGAAGTTTCTCAAAATATTAAAAATGTAACCAACTGCCTTTTGACACAGAATCTAACTTTTGGGAATATTTCCTAAGAATCCTGAAACACCAATCAGAAAGAATATATGCTCCTATGTGTTCATAGCATCATTATTCACAAGAGCTAAGATCTGGAAACAGCCTAAGTGCCCATGATAGATGAGTAGATAAAAAAAAAAACCTGTGGTACATTTACACAATGAAATACTAGGTGGCTATAAAAAAGAAGGAACTCTTTACCTTTTGCAACAGCGTGGATGGACATGGTGATTATTATGCTAAGAAAAATAAGCTAGACACAGAAAGACTAGTATCACAGATTTCACTTATATGTGGAATCTAATGGAAAATAAACTGAGGAACAAAATGGAACTGGAGGCATGAATACATGGAATAGACTGACGGAGTTTAGAGGGGATGGGGAGAGGGGGACTGGATGAAAAAAGGTAAAGAGAGAATACAAAGAGCATATATAATCAGCCCATGGACACAGACAACAGAAATTTGTTGTGGTGAAGGCCAGAGGAGGAGTGGTGGAGGCTGAGTGGAGGTTGGCAAAGGGGGAGAAAATGGAGGACATCTGTAATAGTGTCAACAATAAATGTTTTTTTAAAAAGGTCACAAACATTCAATTATAAAGCCAAATCATAGTTATTTGTTACTGGTGAGCATTCTAGAATTCTAGAGTTATATATTTGTTGTTATTGAGAATGTCTAATATGACCATCAGTCATTAGAATAGAATATTCTCTGTCATTCTTTTAAATGACAGTGGCATTGAAATCACTCAACCAACCATTTTATTATCTCTTGTTTTCCCTTGACAATTGAACAACATTTAAAGGAAACCAAATAACATTTTTCTGGGTTAATGTGCACTTGCAAATTATAGAGAAAATAATTTATGAAAAGTCTAAACTCTTTAAAGGACTATGTCATCATCACATCTGTGTCCTTCAGATGAACTGATTGTCTGGTCTCTAGAAGGTGGATATAGATATAGTATCTGTGTATACCCAAATGATAAAACAAAAAATGTGGAGAGAATGGCTGCTCCAGTCCTGGGCTAAGGGGCGACTCAGCACTCAATTCGCTGGTCCCCCCTCTCTCGTCAGTCTCTCCCCGGATTCCAAACCTCAGCACCCTCTCCCTCTCTTCAGCACAGGCCTCTATAATCCGGTTAATGTGCACTTGCAAATTATAGAGAAAATAATTTATGAAAAGTCTAAACTCTTTAAAGGACTATGTCATCATCACATCTGTGTCCTTCAGATGAACTGATTGTCTGGTCTCTAGAAGGTGGATATAGATATAGTATCTGTGTATACCCAAATGATAAAACAAAAAATGTGTTCCAGGAAAACACCTTATATTGAGTTGTATATAGTACATCACTTTTTAGAGTTGAAGAAGGGTTACATGTCAATCGCAGAGGAGATACCTTCATAGATGAGATGTAACTGGGGTTTTACTCAGACATAGCTTTATAAATAAAAATCAGTAAATATCATATGGAATATTCTTTAACTTTATTAAAATATTTGAATAGTAGAATGGCATTTCTAAGAACAAACTTTATACACAATTTTAAAAAATTATATTCACTATAAAATTTATCTTGGAGCACATATTAAACCAATATTGAAGATATCACTGGTGAAAGAACTTTCACTACAAACTATCAAAAACCAGTATTTCTCTCTAAAATTAAATACTGAATTCTCTCCAATTGAACTGATAGAATTTTAAAGTAAATTAGTTTAACAGGTTCATATTCATATATGATAAATTTATTTCCCAAATCTAGTGAATAAAATCCAGTGGGGCACACAAATGACACAACTTAAAACTTACTAAAAAGACATTTTGATAATAATATGGAAGAGTACAAGAATACTCACATAGTGTTCCATTAAAAATGAAGGAAATAAAATTTTTTATTATCCATCCTTCAATATAGACATCAATATTTCAACAACTATGAATTCCATTCCCACTATTTTATAGTCAATTTGAGCTATAGGGAGTCTCCCATAAATCACAGAGTAAGACAGTAACAGTCCTAAGGCTAGAATTGTTTCTACGCTATTGATTAAATACTGTATTTCTCCAATTTGCTCACTGGACAATGCCAGCTTTAACATGACTAAATAATTATCAATAAAGGAATAAAGCGAACATCATATATGTGATAGACAGAAACAAAAGAAGAAGTTACACAGAGGAATCTTCTAAAAAGTATAAATAAGAGTGCAAATATTTCATTGAAAGTGAACTTATTCTTCCCCACCAAACATTTTGGAGTGCTATTTTTTAAAACCTCAGTGATGAAGTTTTTCAAACCCAGATTTTCTAATTATTTTTTAAGTAGTTTGATTCTTATTTTATTTTCAAACACCTTCCTTTGGTTCATGGCAGCAACTGTAAAAATCTACATATTTATAGTATTTATTATTTTTTTACTTAAAATCCATAGAAAAATTATAATATAAACGATTCAATCTATTTTTAAAGCATACCATTAAGTATTTACTTTAATAGCTATTTCATTTTAGCATTTTGATCATTGCAATATCTGTCATTAAACAAAATAAAGAATAATTGCTGTAATCAACCCAGATCATTTAGGACATGAGCATTATTCTTATTAGCTCTTTGCAATATTTTAAAATATTCTATTCATATTTAATATTAATTATATTTTTAAAACCTTTAAATCAAGCTAGACTGGTCCATTTGATTATTTAATTAGACTATGTCTAGTGTTACAATTATGAAACATTATCAGTACCATTATCCACTTTTTACCTTCCTTCTCTACTCAATATCATATATATTCTAATTGCTTTCACACAACACTATCAACAATATCCAAATTCAATTTCTTCTCCACTGTAAGGTTTTTGGCTAATTCTATAAAACAGAAAAGCCCTATCTTCATGCAAGTGGCATCTAAGAATTGTATTAAAACCACTGAGATATTGTTATTCTTGGACCCCTATGTGCTATATATCTCCAACCCCCAAATTTTTTTAAAAAATGCAGTCATGCTTAATTGACACCTTTGAAAGGCAAAGTCTTATTTCTTAAATAGTAGTCATTTGAGGTTGTTATAATATGCTTTACTGTTAATGGATAGTATTGGAAAACAAGGCTGTGAAATTTCATTCTAAAATCTAATTGTTAATATCTGGTATGAAAAAGAAACCAGTAAAAGTATTGCTCATTCTGGAATAGAAGGATTGTCTTTAATAGTGAACTCATTATTCAGCATTAAAGGCATACAACTAAAGAGCCTTTAGTATAATAATTTGCCTTGTGAATCTCCAAGGTGGAGCGATATAATATGAAAAATTTTCCAAACACAGAGCTTTATGTATTCCTGTTTATATTTACAAAGATACAGATACAGATATAGACGTTTAGGGGTCTAATGTTTAAAGAACTACACTTTGAAAACCTAACCTGAACAACTTAAAACAGGGATTTTGACTTGACTCAGTGAACTTCATTCACTGATAAGCTTTAAAGGATCCATAATCTTTAATATTTTGACATTACCGTGCAATTTTTGTTCTTTTATTTTCTTGCATATTCAACCTAGCACTATGGCTATAAAACCACACATAAGTGTACATAAAATGTACACAGTATATCACAGGAATAGAATGGATGATGTATACAAAACTTCTTTGAGAATTCCATCTTTGTCAAAGAATACTCTTTTTCTTTAAACTTTTCCTACTAGAAGATATAGAATAATCTCACTCTTATTTCTTTAACTGAAATAAGGCACTTATAATCAGTTGGAATCAACAAATCTGCTTCAAACATTAAAAAAAGTAATGATGGGCATATGATTTTTGACTGGAGGGGGTAATACATGGAGACAAAATATTTCGTCTCTTTGGCTCTGTCTCAGGATCTTGTCTCAAGGTCATGGCTGTGTTTGTCCCTAACACCATGGCAGTCTAGGATTCTGGAATTTCTGATCACAGGAAACTTTCTTCTAATCGAGAACTAGAAGAATTCCAGGTAACATTTGAAAGTTGTCTAGCAAGGAACAATTAAACTTTTTCTGATTAATAACTTTCTACTACTATCTTGAAATTTCCACTTATTGCAAATAAAAGAACATTTGATAGAGAGAGACGTTTATTATTTGCAAATTCTAAAATCCGTAACATTGTGTGCACAGTAAGAGGGACGTGATGTTCATTCAACAAATAATCAGTCTCAAAGACTCAGAAAAGACTCAGGAACAGTGGGTTAGAGTCTCAGTGAACCTGTCTTAAGAATGAACATACTATATACTGCTAAGAAAGACAGTAGTTGGTCAAGTCAATTAGTTGATGTTGGTTCAGCTGAGCTGTGATAGAGAAAGCTGAGCTGTCAGGTGTCAGAGTAGTCGATTAAAGCAACAGCCAAAAATGGAAGAGTTAAGCCTTTAATCACTCAACTGCTATGGTGTAAGCAAGGGTCTAAATTAAATCAGAGAAGGTGCCAAAGTCCCTGTTCCATTTCCTCTACAGGGCACACTGGGCAAAGGTCAGGTGGATCTACACAGATGTGAGGGTCATCTCTCCTTTGAAGGGGCCCAAACAAAAGACTCCAGCAGTTTTATGGAATCTGGGATTGGGGCGTGGGGTGGGGTGTCTTTAAGGTTTCCCCTCCTTCCTTCAGAGAGAGGCATCGGAAGAAGACCTCTGTCCAAGGCCTCAGAAAAAGACACCAACAAATGAAGTCTCAGGGCTACGAATGCCGTTATGTGAGAAAGCACGACCCACCAAGGAGTTCTGAGTCCTTGACTGCATCTGCCTCCACGGCACTTCCTCCCTGAGGCCTGCCAGGGAAAGCCTTTGTAATGGTCTGTGATCAAGTCTGAAAATTAGAGAGATTTTCAACTGGCTTCCCAGGTGATGTTCAGACACCGCAAACCTACCATTATCTGTATGTACGTAAAAGTTTCATGGCTTATCTTAAACATATGGTAGGGAATTACTAAAATTCAAGTCTAGTTTAATTTTAAGATGTATAATTTTTTTAATTTAATTTCATTTCTCAATATATTTGTCTATATGTTACAAAGATTAAAAAAGTACCCAGAGATAATTATGATTACCTATTATATTAAACTAGGAGCCCAGTGTGCAATTCGAAATCGCATGGCGCCACCCACCTTCGAGTCACCGGCCCAGCCCTGCCTCGCTCCCCAAGCCCCACAACAGTCCTGGCCACTGCCAGCCCAGCCCTGCCTCCCTCTCCGGCTCTTAAAGCAGCCACTGCTGCTGCTACATATGGTAGGGAATTACTAAAATTCAAGTCTATTTTAATTTCTAGGATGTATAATTTTTTTAATTTCATTTCATTTCATTTCTCAATATATTTGTCTATATGTTACAAAGATTAAAAAAGTACCCAGAGATAATTATGATTACCTATTATATTAAACTAGGAGCCCAGTGTGCAATTCGAAATCGCATGGCGCCACCCACCTTCGAGTCACCGGCCCAGCCCTGCCTCGCTCCCCAAGCCCCACAACAGTCCTGGCCACTGCCAGCCCAGCCCTGCCTCCCTCTCCGGCTCTTAAAGCAGCCACTGCTGCTGCTGCTGCTGCTGATCAGGCCCTCCCCCAGCACAGGCATGCAGAGGCCCCTGCCGCCCACCCCCAACGCTGTGTGCGTATTTCATTTCTCAATATATTTGTCTATATGTTACAAAGATTAAAAAAGTACCCAGAGATAATTATGATTACCTATTATATTAAACTAGGAGCCCAGTGTGCAATTTGAAATCACATGGCGCCGCCCACCTTTGAGTCACCAGCCCGGCCCTGCCTCGCTCCCTGAGCCCCACAGCAGCCCTGGCCACTGCCAGTCTAGCCCTGCCTCCCTCTCTGGCTCTTCTTAAAGCAGCAGTGGCCGCTGCTGATCAGGCCCTCCCCCAGCACAGGCGCGCAGAGGCCCCTGCCGCCATGCCCCCAACACTGCATGTGCAATCTCCTCCTATATAT
>NW_006300375.1:7313908-7329310 GCF_000327345.1 Myotis davidii | reverse complement strand
ATTCCCAGTTGTTCTGCTGTTAGGGTCAATTTGCATATTACCCTTTTATTATATAGGATATATATATATATACACACACATATATATATAGTTGTTTCAAGCAAAATATGGGCTATATTAAAGTTACATTTTTTGATATAACAACTGTGATATATAAATCACATGGTGTACAATTTACCCATTTAAAGTGTACAAGTTAATTTTTTTTAGTATGTTCACAGGATTGGGCAAACATCACCACAATCAATTTTAGAACAATTTAATCACACCACTGATCTTTCTCTCTGTATAGTATTGCCTATTGTGTATATTTCAAATAAATAGACTCATTCAATATGTGACATCATATAATCAGTTTCTAGTGTAGTATTTCAAGGTTCATACATGTTGCACTAGATATCCATGTTGCACCACTTTTTCGGAGATGGGGTGCGGAAAAGTGGCCTCAGAGTGGTAGCTTTTGGACTCCTTGGCCTGTCTATCCTGGATTGTAACATCCATGCTATGAGTGAACTAGCCCAAGGCAATCAGGGCCCCAACATTCATGGCCTGTCATCACTCCAATATGGGGGTTGAGTAGAGTAGGAATCCTTAGATCTCTCAGTGGCACTCACTTGATATTTAGCCTCTATGATATGGAACTGGGGAAAAGAGATAAAAAATGTTGGACACCACACACCCTTCAGGCTGATACCATAGCCCTTAATGGGGAGTTCTGAGGAGAGGGTGCCCAGTCTTCTTGGCCACACTGACTTCTTTTATCCTGAGATGGGCAAGGTGGGGAGAAGTGTCCTGGCTCAAGTGCTAAGACTCACTGTCCTTAGAGAGAGTTAGTAGATTTTCTTTGTTGACTGTTTTGTCACTTGCTATACATACTTTAGACCAGAGGTTCTCAACCTTCTGGCCCTTTAAATACAGTTCCTCATGTTGTGACCCAACCATAAAATTATTTTCGTTGCTACTTCATAACTGTAATGTTGCTACTGTTATGAATCGTAATGTGAATATCTAATATGCAGGATGGTCTTAGGCGACCCCTGTGAAAGGGTTGTTCGACTGCCAAAGGGGTCGCGACCCACAGGTTGAGAACCGCTGCTTTAGACTATTCCCCAGGCCTTAAATTTGCGACCCACAGGTTGAGAACCGCAGCTTTAGACTATTCCCCAGACCTTAAATAGTTGATTTTAAAAATGTGTTTCACCAGACGCTAGCTGGTTTGGCTCAGTGGATACAGTGTTGGCCTGTGGATTACAGAGTCCTGGGTTTGATTCTAGTCAGGGACACGCACCTAGGTTGCAAGCTCCTCTCTGCCCGAGCTCTGATTGGAACGTGTGTAGGAGGCAACCAATCGATGCGTGTCTCTCACATTGATGTTTCTCTCTGTCTTTCCCTTTCTCTGAGAATCAGTGGAAAAATATCCTCAAGTTAGGATTTTAAAAAATATACCTATATATGTTTCACCAGTTATGGTTGTTTACTGGGGAGAGGGTCCTTGAAGATCTCAAAGCACCATTCTGGAAACTGTCCCTAAGTTCATATTTTTAACCACTGAAAAAAAGGTTGCTCACCATATTTTTTATGTTATCCAAAATTGATCATCATCTGGGCACACTAAAATAATTTAGTGAGTGCTTTCTTCATAGGCACTTCATTTGATTAATGCCTGCCTTATTGTTATTTCTCTCATACTGACTTACAATAGCACTGAACACAACCAATTGCTTTATGTCAGAAAAAAATAAAAGTTAAAGCAGTCCAATCTTCGGAATTCATAACAATTACATTTATGCAGGTCTCAAAGGGTAATCATAATAACAGCCATAGTGACAAAAACATTCAAATCCATCATCCTATGTTCAAAAACACATTCTTTTTGATTAATAGCATATATCTTTCCTATAAGTTTTTTTCTTTAATGAAAATACAATACAAACACATATAGGATTTTATAGTCCATACTAAAAAACAGCAATTCATAGTGAATTGGCTTTATTAGAAAATCAACAAGTATCTATTAGTGTCTGTCATGTATTCAAAATGTGCTCTAGGAAAAAACACAAGGATTATTAAGTATAATCTACTTTTAGGGATATAACCTAATTGCAGAGAAAAAACTAATGTGTGTTTCAGAAAAAAAAAAAATGTTGCCATTGATTTCTATTGTTTTTCAGGTTTTCCTTTCAAATCAACTATCTCAAACCTCTGACCACAGTGTACCTTTCTCATTTTCAAAAAAAAAAAAAGAGATTGCTTCCTGCCTTAGCCAGGGCTTCTCTGAAACAAAGTTCAAGACTAGGCCACATGTGTACATAATAATAGAGATAACAGAAAGGGGAGAGAAAAATGAGAAATGAAAAAAAAATAGGCCTACATTATAGAGTTCACTTCTGTGGGCAACTGAGACTTTACCCTGCCTATGACCTTCTTAGAACAGACCACCTACCATTACATAGAAATTATCTGTGGTTGCCAGCCTCCTCTCAGAATATCATGCTACTCTTCGTGTATTCAAGTCAAAGGGATCACCCTGAGTTTCTGTATTTTATCTTTCTCACCACAGATAATTACAAACTCTTCCCTATTCTCAAATATCTCTTTCTCTTTTCTTGTCAGTTAGTTACTTTTCAAACGTAACTAATCCATAAATCAATTTAACCAACTTTTTCTTAGGGAACACTCCTTAACCCAAGATGTTAGCTCCATATTAAAGTCTGTTTTTATAGCACTAGACACTCTTTTTAAAAGAAAATATCCAGTTGTGATTATACATTTATCTATGATTGTAATTAATATATCCCCACTCCATTAAACTATTAGATACAAAGGGCATTGTCTTTTCTTGTTTGTGTCCACCTCTGTATCCTAGACACATATTTCAGTGCCTGTCACATAGTAATAACTTAGTAAATATTGGAGAATGAAAAGGAACATGAAACTGTAAACGCTTAAATATTAAATGTAAGCTTGTAGGTATAAATAAATTCAAATTTTAAGGAAGGTTGATATGCAAACAAATGAAAGAAAATCATTTCATGTTTGGGATTAATAGATTAGCAAATATAAAAATTCAGAAATGAATATGCCACATATAAAAACATATGAGGTGATAAAACCTGGAAGAAAAGATACATATTGATATAATAGTAAAATTGAATAGGTAGAGCAAATCATTTAAAAAAAAAAACCTCAAAAGTTTGGAAATTCTTAGAATATCTTGCTCTATAAGTGAGAACTGCTCAAGGATTCTGATCAAGAGAGAGCAATAATTAAAGTAGCAGTGAATTAGGATGTATAATTAAATTATATGGGTAAAATAGAGAGCAAAATAGTAAAAGAGAAGCCAGCTGTCAGGGTCTTGAGTTAATGTACATATATGATTGTGGTGGTCAGGCCGGGAATATAAACAGCAGAGAGAATCAAGGGGTATTTCAAATAGATTTTTCCACATTGGAGGTAGAAAATGAAAGGTAAGGAAAATAAAGGTATATTAAATATGATTTCAAGAATGTTTACTCTGGGAGATAAATTAAAATTGCTAATTTTAGGAGACCTTCGTCAAAGAAAACTTTGAAGAGAAAAGCAGGAGAAAGAAAAAAAAAATGTTGTTACAAAACAGATTGAAAGGGACTGAGAGAAAATGAATATGCAACATGCCCAGAATTCTCTGTGAGTTCATATCCGTATGAATAGCAGGAAACTGAGGTCTGAGCATTCCACATCACCTCATGTGAATGGACACAGATAGACTGACAACAGCCACAAGGTCTCCACAGCTCCTCTCTTTACCAGGGGACATTGGTCTTCCCCTGGCCAATCTTGACTGGCCCAGTGACTCCTTTTGACTAATTGAATGAGATAAAACTGTGCAATTTTCCCCCAGGTGTCCAGGGCATGAACCAGGCATGACATAGATTAAAAGCCAAGTTGGGATAAACACGGAGTTACTTTGTCCCTGGCTTGTAAATTTCTTTTTTATGTTTTTATTGATTTTTTAGAGAGAGAGTAACGGAGAGGTAAAGAGAGAGAAACATAAATAGAAGAGAGACACATGGATGAGAGAGAAACAATTTTAAGTCTTGGTTTTAAGAGATTTGTGATCTGCACCATTACTGAGACTAATATTGCCACGGTGTAGCTCAGCCAACAGCCAGCACCCACTGCTACCTGAGTGAAAGCGGCCATCACAAACCACACAGCCCCAGGGAATCAGCTGGTTGTCTAGATGACTAGAATTCTATGGGTGAAACAGTGTCAGATCAGCCGGAAAACAGACCATCACAAGCAAAACTTAGAATAGTTTTGTAATAGGGCACTACATTTTGGTGTAATTATTACACAGCAATTGAAAACTAATTACATATCCCCCCAAATGAGTGACACTTAATAAAAACCAAAAACATGTGTCATCAGCTTTGGGTCCAAGTGGTCAGAGGCTAGGAGAGTGGCCATCAAAAGAACCTGGTGGAGGTTGGAAATCAGGAAGAAAATCAAACTCTTGGTTGAGTTGATTGTTTGCTCACTTTTGCCTATTTTTCAGAGGCATCACAATAATGCTCTGTTAGTAATCAGAGAAAATGGCATTCATTTTAAGGGGTTTCAAAAGAGAAAGAACTTTACTTTTCAACTGGCATTGTACCTTGTGTCTTCTAGGGAAAGCGAAAAAAAAAAAAGAATGTGCAGGTGGCATGGAAGAACTTCCCTATATCTGAGAGCCAAACATTATCATATGATCTTGGTATGTCTTGAAGCCTGATTATTCAGAAATTGGAGCTGCCCTCAGTATTTAATTATAAGATGCGCCACAATTGGTAAATAGAATTTTTAAATGTCAATATGTATAAAGAGAGATATTAGGTAACTTATGGATCTTCAGTACTTCAGTCCATATTTATCTGGAGAAAAAGGTCTTGAAATGCTTGCTCACAACAAAGGGGAAGCTAGGAAATAATTGATCATAATGAAGAAGTGAGTGGCTGCCTCCTGTGATGATAATTAAGTGATTATTTCTACTGGGAAATAATCTTTGTACAAAGAGGATTGTTTGAACTCTGAGGGCTGTGGTTAACCACATACCCTTTTATTTCTATGGTGGGACTGATAAGGCAAAAAGGAGAAAGGGGTTGTGAAAACAAATCTTTGAGAGTTTTAAGGACAACCACAACCTAGAATTTGTAAAAAATAGAAGTGTATGTGACATTTGGGGGATGGCAGTTATCAGTGATAGATCCTCCCTTTCCCCAACTGGTGGCAGAGTATGAGGTAACCCACAGCCCGGAAATACCTGAGTGCCTATCCATGTACCTTATATGGACTATACATTGAACCACCAATCAGCACTTGCCTAATACCCTAAGCCCTTGTTCTTAACTATGTACCTTATATGGACCATACATTAAGCCACCAATCAGTATGTGCTGAGTACCCTAAGCCCCCCCATTCCTTCCCATTCCTCCCCTCAAAAGGAGTGCTCACCTCTGCATGGGTTGCTGTTCTCCTCTTGCAATTCTCTAGTCCACAAAGTCCCAGTCAGTAGTCATTGATGGGTGGTGCTCACAGGTTTTTGCCATAAGCCCCAGGGTATGCTCACATGGAGAATTTGTCCCTACCAGCACTCCAGCTTCTACTAGTATTCTACACTGAGTGGGCTCAGGCAATGTTACTGGTTCCCATTTAGCTTGTCCTGTTAACTTTGCCTGAAGGGCAGATGTACATGCCTTCTGTTTTAAAGTACAGTGAGTGTCCACTTAACATGGTTGATAAGTTTTGCAACTTTAAGTGAAATGACATATAATGAAACCAACATACTATAGGTTAATTGATATAAACAAGAGTTAAGTTTCTACAGCATCTAACCAATGTTATAAGGAAATTAAGTTGTTTGAAAGGACGTTGCTCATTGAAGTACCAGCTGTGTTTCATTTACATAATGTCCTCCGGGTTCATCCATGTTGTCACATATTGCAGATTTTTTCAGTTGAACAATTTTATACTATAGATATATACAGCTTTTCTTATTCATTCATCACTCAATGAACATCTAGGCTGCTCCCATGTCTTGGCTACAGTGAATACTGACACAAATGAACCTGAAAATGCTAATATCTCTCCAACATCCTGATTTCAATTTTTTTGATTAAATATCCAGAAGTGGGTTGATGGATCATATAGTAATTCTATTGTTCGTTTTTGAAGGAACCTCCCACACTGTTTCCACAGCAGCTACACAGTTTTGCATTTCTAGGAATAGAGTACAAAGGTTCCAGTTTCTACACATCTTCCCCACCACTTGATGTCTTTTGATTTTTTTTTATAATAGCCATCCTTAGAGGTGTGATATTTCATCATGGTTTGGATTTGCATTTTCATGATGACTAGTGAAAAAGAGAGTCCTTTCATATATATAATGGTCATTTGTATGTCTTCTTGGGAGAAATGTCTATTCAAATCTTCAGCCCATTTTAATGATGTTATTAGTTATTGGGGGGGGGGGTTAATTTGCTACTGAATTGTAGGAGATTCTCATACATTTTTATGGTATGCAAGTATTTTAAAGTTGCCATGTCTCTCTGTCAATTATTTCCCTTGCTGTGCAGAAGCTTTTTAATTTGATGCAATTCTTCTTGTTGAACTTTGCTTCTGTTTTCTGTTTTTGGTGTCATATCCATAAAATCATTAGTGAGAACAATGTCTTGACGACGCTTTTCCTCTATGTTTTCTTCTAGGGGTTTTACAATTTCAGTCTTGCATTGAAGTCTGACTGATATGAGTCTTCTGTATGGTGTAAAATAAGTCCAACTTTACTATTTTGCTTTTGTGTATCCAGATTTCTCAACACTATTTTTGAAGAAATTATCCTTTCCCTAATGTGGATCCTTGGCACCTTTCTCAAAGATCAATTGACCACATATGTGTGAATTTATTTCTAGGCTCGCTATTCTGTTCCATTGGTCTATACATCTGTCTTTATTCCAGTATCATACTGTTTTAATTACTGTATTTTTATAATATACTTTTAAATTAGGAAGTGTGATAGCTCAAGGTTGATTTGGCTATCTGTGATCTTTGAAGATCCTGTATGATTTTTAGAATTGTTTTTACTATTTCTATAAATATATCAGTACAATTTTCATAGTACTGTAATGAATTTGGAGATGGATTTGGGTAGTTTGGCATTATAACAATATTAAATCTTCCAATCCATGAACATAGGATGTCATTCCATTTGTTTGTGTCTTCATTAATTTCTTTCATCAATATTTTGAAGTTTTCAGTATGTCTTCCCCCTTAAGCTTTATTCCTAAGTATTTTGACATTTTTTGTGTTATTGTAAATGGTAAAAGAGTCAACACACCAGGAAGATAAAACAATTATAAATATATATGCACTTCCAACATCACAGTGATTGCCCAATATGTGGCAATTTGACTGTTACCCTGCTATGTTGGATAAAACATGCTCTAGAGTTTTAGTCAGTAAATAAGAAATGCAAATGGATAGAGTATTAGAAAGAGAAGTGAGGTACCTCAATATTTTTCTCATTTTAAGAATCCCAAGCTGCACAATGAATATCTACTTATATTTTCCTTCCTGCCTCAGGTTCTGAATCCCAGTGTGTTAAATCAGTCCTCTATCTTTCTGGTTTACATTTATGTCTGAATGGCTAGCATTTTAAAGCAGGAGTTTTATGAAACAACCCTCAGTGTATTCTCTGTGGTACAGCTTAATATGGGAATAAAATCCAGTTGATCCTTTACAACTGGCTGTTGTTTCATTTTCTTTATTTTTCCTCTTCAATTTCTTCACCCAAATTTGTTGCCAGAGGCCCTCTTCTTAGTTCTGGCCTTTCATCAGAGGATTCCATTAATTTGTCATGTTGCAAAAGTGAAAAGTTATTCCAGGAAGTAAGAAATTTAGGGAAGAGGCAAGTTGAGATGAGAGCTGGTTATCTGTGCCCATTTCAGTCAACCCACCTCACAGATCTGTCATTTGGGTACTTTGAGACTCATTAACAATCAAAACAGCACCTTTCTTCTCAGTGATATTTGGTCATCATGATAGTAATTTTTGTTACTTTGAAATCTCTAGGCTAACACTTACCTGCGAGGCCCAAAAAGTGTTTGAAGAAATGAGCAAATATATGTGTTGCTAAAACCAGAAAAAGGAATCAGCCAAACTGTAAGTGCTCGGTGCTAACCATGGCCTGCTCTTTATTTCCTTTGCTCTCCGGTTGTTCCTGGGGCTGAACTTTATTTGGCTTCGGAAACCATATATTGGGAATAAATGTAAATATCATTTCTCAAGGACAGACTGGTTTACCCAAAATTCGTAGATTTCTACCTCCACAAAGAACAATAAACAATGTTGGTAATCCTGAAGATGAACCTTTCAATCATCACTACTTACAAACAGATAAATGTTGACAATCAGCCTGAGGAAAAATCAGGAGGTAGGTGATGTCGGGGGGCTTTAACCTCACTCTGTAGTGCTTGCAGGTGCCTCAGGCAGGGCTCCAGATGCTAAGCAGCAGAAGCAGCCTCTGGCTTCAGTGAGGACATTCCATATGCCTTCTGATTTAGAGAAAATCCCTCCCATGATTCACTCTAATCCTCAGAGTCCAATAGAAGGGAAACTGACAGAGCAGTGCCATGGTTAGCACAGACTCTGAATCCTTCAATATCCTCTATGTAGCGAGCTAAGTCTGCATGTGGTACCTGGACTTTCCTGATTTAATCACTTCTTGTTCAACCTCTCCAAACAGAGGGTCCACCTGGAAATCATTCTTCTGCAGTCAATATTTGTTGCTTCCCCCACCCCCCTCCTATACATTTATCAATGGGGGAATAGGATGGATTTTAAGAAGTTCTCAAAAGGAAATGCTAGACACCAATTTCTTTCTTTCAAATCTCTCAGGCAACAATTGATGCAAGCATGCTCCCAATGGTGAAGTTTAGGTATGTTTCAGGAAAAATGTAAGCACTATATTGTAAAGTATGGGCTGCATGCTGGTATAGTATAGATCAAGGGGGGGAAAATATGACAAGGAAAATTTTCATGGGAGATGTAGAATTTGGACAGAGCCTCTTTTTTTAAAAAAAATTATATTGATTTTAGAGAGGAAGGGAGAGGGAGAAAGAGATAGAAACATCAATCATGAAGGAGAATCATTGATCGGCTGCCTCCTGCAGGCCCCCTACTGGGGATTGAGCCCCCAACCCAGGCATGTGCCCTTGAATATAATCAAACCCGGGACACTTTAGTCCTTAGGCTGATGCTCTATCCACTGAGCCAAACCAGCTAGGGCTGGACAGGGCCTCTTATGACATTTTAGATTTTAATAGGTTATAGGTACCACTAAAGATATAGAACATGGGTGGTTTTTAATGAAATATGATAATTTATATATTGACATATTATTGTAGGTATTTGTAGAAATACCTTTTGTAGAAATAGCCATGAGAATGATTGAAAATAAGGAATTGAGTGCCAGTATAGGGGTCTCATCATTTTGAATCATTTAGTGAAACAAATCAAGAAACTATAAACAGTTGAATATCAGAATGTGGTCAAATAAAATGTTACAGTATATTGAATAATAGATTTAAACCAAAATTAGTAAACTGAGGAGTTTAAGAACTTACACGAAATACTCTTTTCTGGTACAAACACCTCCTTAGAATCACAGGTTCTGCTCCTTCTCTGCCTTCAGAATCACACACAATGTCCTCGTATTGACAAACTTTAACATTAAGGAAAAGGGATTGTAAGAAATACATTTTCATTTCCCCTTGGCATTGTCCCTATGTACCCTTAGTGAAAATATTTCTTTTTAGGGAACTAAGACTTCTAAACCAGTGGTCGGTAAACTGTGGCTCAGCAAACCGCGGCTCGCGAGCCACATGCGGCTGTTTGGCCCTTTCAGTGTGGCTCTTACACAAAATACTGACTTCTGCGCATGGGCCACGAAGTTTCAATCACATGTGGTATTTTGTGGAAGAGCCACACTGAAGGGGCCAAAGAGCCACATGTGGCTCGCGAGCTACGGTTTGCCGACCACAGTAAACCATCAGAGGCCAATGTTGTATTTCATTAGGTTTAAAAACATGAGGAGTGACTCCTGAGGACAATACATTCAAGGATTGTTTCTATAGTTTGTTATGAGAGCAGTTTCTCTGAAAGAGGAATGAGCCCTATTTCCATTTCTTAGATCCTGGGCCCACAAATTCTAGCTGTGGGAGAAATAGAAGCACATTATGGTAGATTAGGTTCAGAAATAAACTCTGTCTATAGGATATAACCTGAGATACCTGCAAAGTGTTTACCTGAGTCTTCACAAGCCCATTGCACCTTTCTATCAGGCAGGGGATGTAGAGTAGGGACCATGAATTGCATGTGCATGGGTCAACTGCTACCCTTCGTTTGCTCTGAATGTATTTCCTTGTTCAGAAGTAATACCATGGAGAATTCCCTGACTGTGATAAAGCAATCTCCAAAATCTTGAAAGGCATTTTGGCAGGATTATTAATGACAGTGAAGGCAAATCCATCTCTAGCATGTGTGTCTATTCCCAAAAGAACAAACTGCTTCTCCTTCTGTGACTGAAGTATCAAATGTAATCAAATTGTCACCAGCTGGCTGGCTTGTTCACTTGGGAAATATTACCATATTGGTGGCTCAGTATCACTTTCTGTTGTTGACATGGTGGGTACTCACCAGTAGTTATAGCCACATCATCCCTAGTCAGTTGAGGCCCATGTTGTTGAGTCCATGCATAATCTCCATGCCCCCTTCCTCAGCCACTTGTTTCCTCAGCTCTTTTAAGCAATGAATGCAATGGCTGGGCAAAGAGATTCCCTGGCATGCACATAATGGGCCATCTTGTCCACTTGATTATTAGGAACCTTGTCTGCTGTGGACATTACAAAAGATAAAAATATCTTACTTTGGGTTCATTCCATGAAGTCTGCCCCAACCCTTTGTCACCGATTCTCAAGTATTTTTCTTCCTAAGTCTATGATCACTCAATAAATCATTAGCCATTCATCATTCAAAAGAAGTGTGACAGAATGCCCTGGCCAGTGTTGCTCAGTGGTTAAAGTGTCAGCCCATGCACCCGAGGCCAGAGTTTTATTCTAGTCAAGGACACGTACCTGGGTTGGAGGTTCCCCACCCCAGTTGGAGCTTATGCAAGAGGCAACCAATTGACGTGGCCCTCTCACATCAATGTTTCTTTCCTCTATCCCCTTCCCCTTCCCCTCCACTCTCTCTAAAAAGCAATGGAAAAAATATCCTCCAGTGAGGATTAACCAAAAAAAGAAAATAAAAGAAGTGAATGTAATATTTCTCTACTTCTTTTTCAGGAAAAGTAAGCAACCATGTATACTCCTCAAAGTTATGCCTACTGAAAGATTTCTCTTCATTCATGATCTTCTTTTTAATGCCCGACTAGGAATAATGTTAGTTGCCCACTTTTAGTACATCATGTAGAACCATACATAAACCAAATATAAATTTCTTCTTCATCAGACATTTTTTCATAGGAACTTCCTCATAAAGCTGTAAGTGTGGGTTCATGGAGAGAAGACTGTGCTTTCAAAGTAGATGCATGAGAGTCTAAGCCTCTTGCTCATGTCACTTAATTGTGCCTGCAGTCGGGCATCCCCCGAGGGCTCCCTGACTGCAAGAGGGCATAGGCCAGACTGAGGGACACCCCGAGTGCACAAATTTCATGCACTGGGCCTCTAGTTTACTATAAATCAATTTCTATATATGTTAGGTCCTATTTGTAGATTCTCTATTATCTTCTTTTCTTTTTTATCTTGTACTACTGCCACATTATCTTAATTATTGTAAATTCATTATAATTAGAGCAAGGCCTCCCACCTCAAAACTGCTTAGCTATTATAGCCATTTTCATTTCCACTTAAACTCTATAATAGGCTTACTAATGTCCCCAAATATCCAAATACATAGGCTTACTTTATTGGGGGAATTTTTACTGGGTTTGAGTTAGATTTATCATTCAGTTTAGGGAGAACAGCCATGTTTAAAATATTGTCTTCTAATCTCTGAGACATCTTTCCATTTATTTAGTTCTCATATAAATTTGTTTTTAAATTTTCTGTAATATGTATTGAACAATTTTAGCATCATCTCTAAATACTCAATATATTCTGTGTTTATAGACATTAATACATCAATATATATTCACTAATGCTGTAGTTACAAACTGTCACAACTTTAATTTTTTAACTTGAAGGTGGTATATAGAAATTCAACTGGTTATTTTACATATTTTATCCAACAACTTTGTGAAAAATCACTCATTAGTTTCTACACTTAATTATATATTCGTTTAGATATTTTTCAAATGCAGTCATAAAGGTAGTTTGTTTATAAATAGGTTCATATTGAATATACTTTATGTGGATCACATTGCTCTTTCTTCCTTTGTATACATAATTATTACAATATAAAAATGTACATGGGAAATACTATATCACATTAAATATGATAGGTAAATAATACAAACTATCATAATTAATATTTCCACAATCATAGGATATCTGAAAACCTAATTTTTCTTCCTTCCTCTTTTCCATATGTTGGCTTAATTGAAGTCTGTATATTATTATCCTCAAATCTATAAAATGACAATCAAAGATGTTCATCAATAAAAGAACTCTGGTTAAGAATCAAATATTACAAGGAACCTGGGCCCTTAAGAAATCCAAGGGACTTAGACTTTATCTTCTCATAACCTGAGATACTAAGTTAAAGAAATCTGTTAGAGAAGACTTGAGTACTTTAATTAAGGGTGATCAGGATAAAACAAAAACAAAACTTAGGTTAACAAAATAGGAAATCAACCCACAGAGAATGAAGAAATATGGGTTTATAATCTGGTATTCAACAAAAGTAGGTTTACAGCTGTGAGTACATGAAACACAGAGTTTATTTTGTATTATTATTAATTAATGTCTGTGTTATTCATATTATCACTGTAAACCTACTTTTTTTCCCACCCCTATATATTTTTACAATTCTCAAAACTCAGAAGGAAAACGATTCCTTTTTGAAATGGCCAAAAGTTTGAACAGATATTTCACCATGGAAAACATGATAAAGAAGCCTATGGAAAGATGCTTACATCATTACTCATTAATGTAAAGAAAGTTAAAATGGAAGGAAATACTATTGTAAACCATTAGTCAGTGCGCTCCCACAGCGGGAGCACCACTCAGCTGACCAACAGGTGCCAGAAGCCGGGCTCATGCCTGGCAAGCACAGCTGCAGCGGTGCGAGCCTCTCCTGCCTCCACGGCAGCGTCACTGAGTGGTGGTTGCAGGCGCGAAGCTGGGCTCATGGCTGGCAAGCGCAGCTGCAACAGTGCGAGCCTCTCCTGCCTCCACGGCAGCATTATGAGTGGTGGTGGCAGGTGCAGTGGGGCCGGGATGAGCAGGAGCCCGTGGCGCCTGGCCCAGGCTCAGGCTCCTCCCTGGCTGTCTGTTGCTTTGCGCACTACATCCCTTGGGGGATGTCAGGCTGCTGGTTTCAGCCTGATCCCCGCAGGCAGTCCAAAACTGTCAGTCTTACATCCCCAGAGGGGTCCCAGATTGCGAGAGGACACAGGCCAGGCTGCAGGACCCCACTGGTGCACGAATCCGTGCACTGGGCCTCTAGTTCCATTTTAATATTTCATGTGCAATAGCCAACACCTGGAAACAACCCAAATATCCATCAATGTGTGTTTGTGTGTGTGTGTGTGTGTGTGTATACTGGAATAATACTTAGCAATGAAAAAAATGAACTATTGATATGCCCTTCAACATAAATTAATCTTAAAAAATGATGCTGAATGAAAAAAGCAAGTCAAGAAGAGCAGGTACTCTGTGAATCATAGTCTAAAATTTTAGGAGATGCAAATTAATGTACAGTGAGAGAGGGGAGATGCATGTCTGCTTGGGGAAGGCGGTTGGGGGTGGCGGTGATTTTGCAGAAAGAGGGATTCCTTTTCTTTTTTAAAAAATGTTTATGTTCATTTTCTTGATTTGCCAGCAAGGAAACAGGCACCTTTGTTCTGTAGCCATAAGGGACTAAATTCTAGTAACACAAATGAGCAAAGAAACCAGTTCTTAGAACCTCCAGAAAGGAAGACTGCCAACACTTCCTGTGAGCCCTGTTCTGCTCAGACTACATTTCTGACCCCCAGAATTAATGACCATGTTGGTGCTGTTCAAACTGCCCAGTTTGTCATAATCTGTATTATGACACCAAACTTACTGACCCTCTCTCAGGAAAGGGTAAACAATACCTGCTCAAATAAGCTGTTGTAAATGTGCTAAAAAGACGCATGTGCACACACAAACATACTTGAAAAACATAATTACTAAGCCCATTTCATCTTACATTTAATATACCTCATGAAACCTTGGGAGTAAAAGTAATTTAAATTTAGAATAAAAAAATACCACTGGAGCTTTATAGTTATCAAAGTATAGTAAACACTAATATTCCCTTATTTCAATTTAATAGCAATCTTCAAGGGTATGCTTTATTGGTTTAGCATTTATTAGATTATTTTTCAAAGGGCCTGGGAAATACATGTGTACATAGAATTCAAACTCTAGATATCGACTGCTCTGTTTTATTTAAAGAAAGCCAACACTAGATTTTAAGGCATTTAATCTTTAAAATAAAGCAATCTGTTATGGTAGGTTTTATAAGGCACGCTTTAATGTTTTCTGTATTTCTCCTGTCCTTGTTTTAGGTCAAAGGCAGAGAATTATAACTACCTGAGGAATAAAAAGATTATTGTTGACATAAGAACCAAGATAACTTACTGTGATCATAAAATCGCCCTATAGAGATATCATCAGGAAAAAAGAAAGTGTGTCTAAACTAAAATTATTCTATTATAAACTCAAATGATTTACACCAAATAAAATCAATGTCGTGTGTGTGTGTGTGTGTGTGTGTGTGTGTGTGTGTGTGTATGATTTTTGGTTCCCCCTTACATTGTTCTTTAACAAATTCTAACACTCAAGAGTAAAAAACAAAATACTCTTTAATACTTTAAGCAATAAAACAAATTTAAAAATAAAAAGAGTAAAAAACCTGAAAGGACCCGTGAGGCAGGTGGCTTTACGTACTTTGAGCAAGGCCCACACAGAAAAGGCCCATTATAATGGGGATATGCATTTCTTTATTTTTTTTCAGGTGTGGGGGGGAGGGAGTGGTAGTGGAAGCATGGAACGAACTGAGAAATCTCAGAAGGAAATAGGGAGGAGGGGTGGGAAGACATTAACCAAAGAACTTAAATGCATATATGCATTGCCCATGGACACAGACAACAGTGCAATGAAGGCCTAGGAGTGGGGGGTGAGGGTGGGGACTGGGTGGGGG
>NW_006300375.1:7289709-7294434 GCF_000327345.1 Myotis davidii | reverse complement strand
CAAATTTAAAAATAAAAAGAGTAAAAAACCTGAAAGGACCCGTGAGGCAGGTGGCTTTACGTACTTTGAGCAAGGCCCACACAGAAAAGGCCCATTATAATGGGGATATACATTTCTTTATTTTTTTCAGGTGTCGGGGGGAGGGAGTGGTAGTGGAAGCATGGAACGAACTGAGAAATCTCAGAAGGAAATAGGGAGGAGGGGTGGGAAGACATTAACCAAAGAACTTAAATGCATATATGCATTGCCCATGGACACAGACAACAATGCAATGAAGGCCTGGGATGTACATTTCTTGACTGATTCCTGCCACAGCCATTTTCTGAACAATATTATAAAGAATTTTCCCCTGTCTTCCAAGCAATCCATAGTAATATAGGAAATAATTTCAGAGATGAGTTAATGAGTCGGGATGTTTCTATAACTTGGATATCAATGGCACAAGCTCAGAAATTACGAAGTGTTGAATTGTTAAATTTTGCATCTCAGCTCAGAAGTCGATGCGTGACTTAAAACTTGATATGAAACCACGTACTGCATTTACTGCAGCTGGTATTCCCTGCAGCATATTGCACCTGAGTCCATGTTTTCCAGCCTAAGTTCTTCCAGCAGTTCAATCCATGTCAATAATCAGCGTTGGGTTAATGTTAATCAAGGGTGGGACCTTTACCAAGTCTTTTCTTCTCCTCTGCCTACATTAGCTTTGTCAGAGATAATTAAGTTTTATCATATAAATGAAGAGGCAGAAATTAGAAAGACAGGAAAACAGCAATTTATTCAGCCTGGCATTTAACAATGGGGTAAGCAATGGAAACACAAGGAAGTTAAAAGCATAGGAAAAAGGCAATTTACTAGTAAAACATCCATTCATATAGAAGAATTAAAAAAAAATCCAACTGTTTTATTTGCCAACATTTTAAATACATAATTGGCTTCCAAGAGTAAGATATTGGATTGTAAGCATGTTTGTAATAACTCCATCCTCCTGAGTCCTCATTCCAATGTAAAAAAATTAAAATTAAAATTAAAAGTATTTTAATATCAGAGAACAAAACAAGAAATTTTAACAAATTTATGAAGTAAAAAGTAAATAAAGAAAGCAGACACTGCTCAAAGAAAAAGTAGGTAATGAATCCAACCTATTTTGCATAAACCTTGAGAGACTCTGAATGGGAAGACAGAAGGTGAGAAACAGGAATCAGTGTGACTCAGCTGATGTGGGAATTATTACATCTGTAAAATAACCAGCAGTTTTTCTTCTAGAAAAAGTTCACATATGATCAAATAAAATACAGAGAAAATGGATGGTAAAACTGCAGAAGAATGTCCCCGAGTTTTGAGGATTTCCCTAAAATTGCCTCCATTCCCAGACTTTTTTCTAAACTAAAGTTAATCGGGCAAAAGGCCTCCCCACATGCAGAGTTCTACATCAGCCTTACATGCATTTGAGGAAAATCTAACACAGGAAACAGGTAAGAATAAGATAAAACAGAGAAGCTTATCAGAAAGAGAAGGGATAATTCAGGAAAAGAAAAATGCTTTAATAAGTTTCATGAGAGATATCTGAAGAGATGTCATTTCCATTAAACAAAATTAGGATGTTATGTAGAAAAAAAAAAACTGGGGAGACTTCAATTTCATTAATGATATGATAATGTAGAGTGGGCAAGGAAATATTTAAATATTAAATATTTAAATATCACCTTTAAATATTATTTATGATAATGTCTCATAATTTTATGAATGGGAACCAAAAAGTTCATTATTATACATTACATGATTTTATTGGGAAATTAATGGACTCGCTGGAGTATCTTCAAGTTAGTAGTTCAGGACTCAAGACACAATCAGCAATTGTGTTACATCCAACTTTTCCTGTCCCTGGCTTTATTTTACTATTACACATCCACCAGCTTGGCCAATATTTCTTTTAATAACCTAACAACGTTGAGAGCTGACAAAGATATGAATCAATGCTTATTCCTAGTCACTGCTGGTGTGAGTGTACATTGAAACAACCACTTTGAAAAAACAGTTGACCTAATATAGTGAAATCCCATATTTACATACCTTTGACTTAAATTCACACCTAAATGTAAACTTTAGAGAAGGTTCTACACATGAACACAGGGAGAATACTTAAGAGAGTTTATGGATAACCCCAAATCAGAAACAATTCACATATCCATCAAGAATAGAAAATACACTGGGAGGTGAGGGGGTAAGAGATCAACCAAAGGGCTTGTATGCATGCCTATGAGCAAAACCAATGGACACAGACAGTAGGGTGGCAAGGGTGAGGGCTTGTGCTTGGAAGAAGGGGTGGTGGGGAAGAGGTCGATGGGGGAAAAGGGAGACTCATGTAATACTTTAAACAATAAATAATTTAAAAAAAGAGAATACTCTTCCCCAAAGCGCCCACAGGTGACCCCTGAAGATGGTTCGCTATTCGCTAGACCCAGAAAACCCCACGAAATCATGCAAATCAAGGGGCTCCAAACTCCGCGTTCACTTCAAGAACACGCGTGAAACTGCCCAGGCCATCAAGGGCATGCACATTCGAAAGGCCACCAAGTACCTGAAGGACGTCACTCTGAAGAAGCAGTGGGTGCCATTCTGCCGCTACAACGGTGGCGTTGGTAGGTGCGCCCAGGCATAACAGTGGGGCTGGACACAGGGTCGCTGGCCCAAAAAGAGTGCTGAATTTTTGCTGCACATGCTTAAAAATGCCGAGAGCAATGCTGAACTTAAGGGTTTAGATGTAGACTCTCTGGTCATTGAGCACATTCAGGTGAACAAAGCTCCCAAGATGAGGCGTAGAACCTACAGAGCTCATGGGCGGATTAACCCAGCTCATGTCTGGGTTAATCTGCCCAGCTCATGTCTGGGTTAATCCGCCCATGAGCTCTCCCTGCCACATTGAGGTGAGCCTCACTGAAAAGGAGCAGATTGTTCCTAAACCAGAAGAGGAGGTTGCACAGAAGAAAAAGGTATCTCAGAAGCAACTGAAGAAACAAAAACTTATGGCCCGGGAGTAAATTCAGCATAAAATAACTCTAAGTAAAAGTAAAAGCAGAATGTTGGTTGTCTTTAGTACTAAATATATTTCAAGTAATAAAACAAGTTTTCTGATTAGAATTTAAAAATAGATTATTCTGTTCTGTCATTAATTTTGGTCATAAACATGCTGTTTTGAAAGTCTTGCTGCTTTTTTGCATAAGATGGGATTAAAACATGGAGTTCTGAAAAAAAAAGAGAATAGAAAATTCACACCTATCATGTTGAGTTCATACAATGGAATACAATACAGCAATGAAAACTGAATGTAGAAACAGATGCTTTTAAAAAGTGTTGAATCAAATATAAAATAGATTGAAAGTATTAAGACATAAAATAATATGTTAGTATTTTTTTCTGAGATTCTATACCAAATAAAACCCAAATATATTTTTAGGGATGCAAAATTATAATTTTAGGTGGCAAAACTCAGAAGAAAAACAAGAACATAATCAACCCCCAAATCTGGATAGGCATTATCTGGAGGTGGTAGCTGGGCTGAAGGAGAAAAGGGGAGAAATTGTGATTGGAAAAGCCAGCAACATTATATTTATTTTTCTGGGCCATGCATACACATATGTTTCCTTATAATTAGTTATTAAACTATTTATAATTGTTTTTAAGTTTTTCTCTACTCACATGTCCCCAAAAGGGGAAGTGAAAAAGGAGTATTGAATAAAAGAGAAGTTTAATGCATGGTGCTTTACAATAGTAATTTAACCAAGATTCTGATGCAGAGTCTGGTCATTTTTTAATGGTATCAGGTTATACTAGTATGTATTCAGAGCTGGGAACACAGCAGTTCCTGGATACAACATAAGAATTCTGTGAGCCTCAGAGACATTTCAGGAAGACTATTAAAGCAGGAATTTTGGGGGAACATAGGCAGGCTTAGGGATTTTTAGAATTGGGGTCCACGGAAAAGCTTGGGGTGACAGACTGGGAGAAGGTCATTTCCATAACACAAGGAAGCCAGGTACAGTTACATCTCCATAAGACAAGGGAGCAGCAACAGTGGCATTTACATAAGACAAGGGAACTGGAAGTATCTAAGAAAGGTCTGTATTTACAAAATAAAGAGAAGGGAGGCCTTCATTCAGATGGAAAAGAAGAAAGCCCAGAGGGAGTAGGGGAACAATGGGGAAGGAGGGGGAGAACCTCACATGTCCCCTGTGAGGTTCAACCTTTGAGCCCAGGAGTTACTATGGTAACCAACTCAAAGGGGAATATTGACCAATCAGAGGGGATATGAGGACTCAGGACACAAAAACTGCAGCCTTTATAAGCCATAGACTGAGAAAAGGGACTCTGTGGGACTCTTCCCCCTTCCTACATGGGAGTAAGGTCTGTGGGACTCTTCCCTCTCCCCAGTAAATTTCCACCTTTGCTATATCACTTTCTGTCCGTGGATTCATTCTTTGATTCTGGTGGACAAAGAATCCAGGTTCCAGTCCAAAAATTTGGTATCACTATGATTTAAGACACAATGTCTTTAGACTTCGTTGAAATATTTATTTATATAAATGATACATAACTATGTTAAAATATCCAATCACTAAATTATACAGCTTACATTACTGTCTTTAGCTAATTTTGATTAGATAACATTTACACATGGTAAAATATTTTAACTAGAAAAATGTGTGATCTAAAAAGCAAGTCTACTAA
>NW_006300375.1:7283627-7288863 GCF_000327345.1 Myotis davidii | reverse complement strand
CAGTCACCTCCCCTCCCCTCACTCCACCCCCCTTTTAAAGCCCTGATTTTCTCACGGGGGGGGACACTCTGCTTCCGGTCGCTGCGTCGGCCAGGAGCGGGGAGTCGAGCTGGCCAGCTCAAGTAAAGAACCTTCTGCTTTTGCATCGGACTGGCTCCCTGGTGTGGCTTCCTTAGGGATCTTGAAATCTGGGCATAACAATATATAGACTGTATCATAGAGAACCTTTAAAATTCAATAAAACTTAAACAATGGGCAAAAATAAATATATAAAGATACATTTCACCAGAAGTTATACAGATAATAAGTACATGAAAATATGCTTAACATCATTAACCACTATAACAGTATAAGTTAAAATGATAAAAAGATTCCACTTAATACAGATTAGATTAGCCAAAATTAAAAAAGTTTTTTGGAATCACGTGCTGACAAGGGTGGAGCAGTGGAAACTTTCATACATTGCTGATAGGAATTCAAAATGATACAATGAGTTTCTAAGCAAACTTTGGAAGTCTTTCTACCTCTTCAACAGAGCACAACTTTCAGAGATATTAACAATGCTGACAGGTCCAAGGCGTAGCAGTAAACTGACACCTATTGTCTCCTTTGCTTGTAGACTGGGAGATGCCTTTTGTCATGCTGATGTATCAGCCAGAAAGGGTTGTCAGGTCAAGAACAGAAGTGAAAGGAATTTTTTCCCTGAACAACCTAGTGGAGAAAGGAATTGTTCCAGATGGGAGATATTTGAGAACTGAGGTTTGAGTGTATTTCCAAAGGCTGTAGCGCTAGTTAGAATAGAAGCCTACAGGTCAGACTGGCTTCAGCAACCATTTGAACCACTCTGGAGCACTGCCTCTTCAACAGAAACAATGATTACTTGGCCTGGAAAGTCTGACCAGCCATTGGGCACTTTTGACTCATGGAAATGATAGCCAAGTAAATGAAGGCATTTCCCTATATATGACCTTGAGGATGTTCTTGAAACTGGCATCTGTAAAATAAGGGACAGCATCAATGCCTTCCCCATAAAACTGCTGTTGAGTTAAAGGAGTTCATATTTGAAAAGCAGCTAAAAAGGGTCTGGCGCAACCTGAGTGTCCTGTAAGTATCTGTGACTCTGATGACGTTGATTGTGATGATAGAGTGATTTTTCCTTTTAGAGATGGAAGGCGATTCACTTGTCTGCAGTGCCCACTCAGGAAAAGCAAATATGTATCTCAGATATTTTGAGCATATTGTCTTTGGAGATCATGTTTTAAATTCACTAGATTCTCAGGTCTTAGCTGTGAACTGGAAAGCCTTTCATGAGCAAAAGATATGATTCAGTCATTGGCTGCTGCAAATGACTTCAGTTTCATGCACTAATAATCAGTACCAACCATTCCTATAAAAGTCTTCTAGACAATTTTCTATGCTACCTAAGACTGATTCTCTTTTGTGATTTCCTTTTTCCTTCAAGTCATTTTCAAACATTCATTTAACTTGATTTCACTTTCATGAAAATATATAGTGCAGAGATTAGAATATGCCGTTATAACACCCAAGGCTTATAAACCTTTGGGGGAATTTTCAGTCTTTTTTCTAGAAAGCCTCCACCACCACTCCCTGCAATGGATTTGAAAAGGTAGCCACTGAAGATAAACTTTGCATATTTTGAATTTTGGCCCAATGTCAACCTACTTTACTACTTAAAGAATGCTTTGAAGCCTGAAATATATTTATTCAGGCTTAAGCACAAATGCAGACATTTCACTGTTTCTACAGAGTCACATTGCTAATAGCTAACAGGCTCTTGGCTTATTCATTTAACTATGGGTGTTCAAATTTCAATTTCCTTTTAAACAAAAACAGCCAAAGAGTAAAATTCTATTAGCATTATGTCTAATCTTATGTTTTAAACTACACTTCTACAGTGATTACTGTCAAATAGACATTTACCTCCCTGACCTCTCTTCCAAGGTTCACATTTTTATTTTCATTTTCCTGCAGGATACTTATTTCTAAATTCACTGTTATAATAACAATTATAACATAAGAAATAACAATAACTACATTTTATTCAATACCTACCATTGAGCTAGCAATCATGGTTATTTTATATGCATTATCTGAATTACTTTTCCTATGAGTTTAATAATATTTTTAGATACATATTTATTGTTATTTTACTTTAAAAAAAACTGAGGGTCAGAAAGATTAAGTAATTTTGGAAATCTACATTTACTAATAGCACAAATAAATATAGGGTGTCCCCCCCAAATGTATACACTTTGAGTAGTTATAAAGGCAGTGTTTATTAAAAACCATTTCATTTTCAAAATTGAACTATCAGCTGTTAAAATGTGCATATATTGGGGCGGGGGGTGGGGGGAGAATCCTGTATGTTCTCACCACCTCTCAATCAATTTTCAACATCTGTATCCCTTAGTCTCTATTAATGTGAACATGTCCCAATTTCTAGTCTCCATGTTTAATTGTAATTTCTAATTTAGAAATTCCTATTAAGCCTGGCCTTTTCCTTTCATCAGCACTGTCTCATCTCAGGAAAATTCTTTATTCTGTAAGTTATTCATACTCCAAGTACTTCTTCAATTAATCACTAGGCAGAGAACAGGGATCATCCTAAGGGGGAAGGGGTAAAGAAAAGACTACTTATGTTTTTATTTACTGAAAACCCTTTTTGTCTCTACTTCCTACAGATAAATATCCAAATTTCTTAGCTAACAGAGCAATTCACAGTCAGGCTGTACACCAGCGGTTCTCAACCTGTGGGTCGTGACCCCTTTGGAGTGGAACGACCCTTTCACAGGGGTCGCCTAAGACCATCGGAAAACACATATATAATTACATATTTTTTTGTGATTACTCACCATGCTTTAATTGTGTTCAATTTGTAACAATGAAATTGGGGGTCACCACAACATGAGGAACTGTATTAAAGCGTCGCCGCATTAGGAAGGTTGAGAAGCACTGCTGTACACTGTTCCTGTTGACACCCAGTGAAGACCTGAACCAACACTTGCATGTCTGGGCTGCTCGTGTTTTCAGTCATACCATGGTCTTTCATGGCTCCTTGTCTCTGCAGAACACATTCCTTCTGGCTGGAACGCCCTCCTCTACCCGATTCCTCCCACCCAAACATTTAATTATTCTTGATAATAAGCTCAGAGATATTTCTTCATTGAACAACTTAACTGATGACTTTCTGGAATTGAACCAGCTTCTACCCAGGTTTCCTCAGCACTTCTATTTCACTGGCCACATGGTGTCATCATTTCTCTGTCTACTTCTCTGTTGCCCCACCTACTGCCTGAGATCCTTAAAAGTAAGTGAATTGATAAATGAATAAAAACAAATGAATCACCAAATATAAATTTATGTCACATTATCAATAATACACAAGCATTTATATACATCAGGAGTCTAGAAATCTGGATCTAATCCTGACTTTCCTACTTTGTAATCTTAGAGATGCTATTCACCAGTGTGTGGACCAGGATTATTAATGCCTCACCTTCCTGGGAGCTGGGCTTTGCAACAGATTATCATTCAGCATGCCTTTTAGCTTTAAGACTTATGATTCTATAAAAGAGTAATTTAAAATTTCTGTCTAATATGTCATCCAAAATAAAAGTTATATTGAATAATTTTAATCTAAAATATACCTATCTGCATTGTACCATGTCATTTACTTTTTTCTTCATCTCTATTATATTACGTCTTTCATTTTGCTCTGTGCATTCATTGTAAAATGTTAAGATAGTCACAAAAATGCTGAACAAAAACACATTTTGCCCCTGGATAGTAATAAGAATCTATTAGTGACTTATCATCCTGGTAGACAAGTGTACACGGGCACTGAGTGAAATGTTGAGCCAGTTCCAGTATTAATCATCTAAAACAGCTAAGAAATTATTACTTATTAAACCATACACAGACTCCAATCACCTAATTTATAATACAATAAATCAGTGATCTATGAATATCCAATGATATTCCAACTCACTATCAGATTCAAAAGATTATTAATAAAACATACAAGCTCTGCTGATAAATAGACTATAACATTTCTGGTTTGAAAAATGCCATAGTGTTACCACTGTAATTAGCTAGCTAATATAATAATAGGAAGAGAGCAGAAGGGAAGCCAGACATTTTAGCATGGTCATCTGGGCAGCTTCATCAGGAAATTGCAACTTTACACTCCCCGGGAACCACTGCTCCATTCCCCACGCACCACTGGGGGAAAGGCTCCAACAAAGGGGAAGATGGGCACATGCACAATGAAGTCAGGGTGACTGAAGGTGCTTACCTGTCAATCTAACCTGGGAACAATGATCGTCGGCTAGGAGGGTGAAGCCCAATGCAAGCCGGTGAAAATTTTGGAATCCTGTACATAATCCCCAGATAAAGAATTCTCTCTCTCTTATTCTCTTGTGCCCCTGCTTCCTTGCACTCTCTTTTTCTGTGGCTCGTACTCACCCATGAACCTCCATAGTCATGTGGCCTTTAGTAAGAAGCAACATGGCCCATGGTCTTGCAGACCCCACGTGCAATGGACTGAAGTTGGGAACAAAAGCTAATCGAGCCAGATGCTGGACTGGACTGGACTTTAAAATGAAACAAAAACTGGGCACTGGCTTTAATTCTTGTCCTGCGGAGACAAGATTGGACTTTTTCCATGGAGAGATGGAGGGAAATAGGACATTGGAAACCCGGGGGTTTAATTCCACAGAAATAGGTATCATTCCTTCTCCCATGTGAGTCTCAGGAAAGTCCTTTTCGTGTGACATGGCAAGAATTCCAATTCCACTGGCAACAGTTGGGGACACTGAGGGGTACTCACCCATGTGCCTCCATAGTCATGTGGCCGTAAGAAGCTACATGGCCCATGGTCTTGCAGACCCTACGTGCAATGGACTGAAGTTGGGAACAAAAGCTAACCGAGCCAGATGCTGGACTGGACTGGACTTTAAAATGGAACAAAAACTGGGCACTGGCTTTAATTCTTGCCCTGTGAAGACAAGATTGGATTTTTTCCATGGAGAGATGGAGGGAAATAGGACATTGGAAACCCGGGGGTTTAATTCCACAGAAATAGGTATCACTCCTTCTCCCATGTGAGTCTCAGGAAAGTCCTTTTCGTGTGACATGGCAAGAATTCCAATTCCACTGGCAACAGTTGGGGACACTGAGGGCACTCCAATGATAACAATGGCTTACTCAAAAATAT
>NW_006300375.1:7280652-7282812 GCF_000327345.1 Myotis davidii | reverse complement strand
TTAATTGCATTATTAAAACCTTTTGTATCCTTAGTGATTGTTCCCCTGAATTTATCAATTAACAAGATAAGCATATTAAAAATCTCCCATTGAAATGGTGTATTTGTCCATTTTTTGTAGTTCTGTGAATTCTTTAAATATTTTTGAGGATGATATTAGGTGCATACAACTTTATAGTTGTGCCTGTTTTGTTTTAATTTATTGAACTTCTTATCAATATAGAAAGAGCCTCTTTACCTTCAGTGATGTTTTCTGCCATCAGGCAGATGCTAATCTTTATGGATATAAAAGTTAAGCCTCTTTGCCCACTGGTATCCTTTTGGGTGTAGCCAAAGGGAGGCATCAGACATATATCCAAGGGCAGGGTATTCCTAAATTACCAGAGGCCACAATTACTGTAGGGCAGGACATTTCTACAGCTTTAAGTCTCACTTTGCCCCTTCTGTAGGTGTGGCCTTGGGAAACCTCCCCATTATGGGATATGTCTTTCGGATATTTTATATGTCATTGTTAGTTCCCCTGGACACCTTTGCAAATTAGTCCCCTCATAACATGCTCCTCAGTATGCGATTTGAAAAAGTTTGATAAAAAATTTCTATACTTCATATTCAGGGCCACAGATTGCCCAGCTGAAATAGATTAAAGGCCACCTTCCCTTCTGTATGCAACTGCTTCCAAATTTTAAAGGATGTTACCTAAGTACTCTGTTTACATGTATCAATTTTAGAATCAATTTGGATGCATTTAGCTACAAGTGACAGTGAATCCAAATAGCTATGACTTGAAGAAGCGACATTCGGTTTTTTAATGTAAGTCATGCAAAAATACATTTTTCCAGCATACCTATATATATTAATGTATATGAATATATACATACATATAAACCGAAGCAAATGTTTCAAAAACCATAGTACGTGCACTGCATTCTGATTTTTCAATTTTATTCTATGCTTTTAAAAAATCTGCCTGGTACCCATTCAATTGATTTCATTTCCACTTGCAAGTTTGAGTTTGAAATATATTGACTAAAATCCTAAGGATATTTACACAAGCCACCCCTAGATGCCAAGGAGCCTAGGAAAATGAACAGGTAATCATTTTAACCTCTACAGTGGGAGAAGGAGGCAGGGGATGACAGCTTTGGAGAAAGCTATACAATAAGTAAACAATGGTATCAAAGAAAATATTTACCAAAAACAAAAAGTAAGCACCATCTTAAGTGCTAAAATATCAGAGCTATTTTTATTAAAATTATAGACCAAGTGAGAAATCACTGTTAGCATGATCTTTTTGTTTTCAATATAATTTGGAGGGTTGATCTTAATTATTTCCACCACACACACACACATACACACACAACAACAACAACAACAACACACAATAATTATTTAATAGAATGGTGCTAACTATCATTATAATACCAATCACATTACAGTATATAAGTGTACCAAATCAACGTTATATACCTTACATTTGTATAATATTATGTCAAATATCCTATATAATTAAGAGATAATATGCAAATGGTTGGCACACCCTCATGCCCTCATGCCCTTGAGCCCTCGTGCTGGGGCCAGGGGACCTGAGGCCATGCCCCCTGCCCAGCACCAGGCTGGGGACCTGAGGCTGAGCCCTCTGCCCTGCAGGGCTTGGAAGGGGTGGGGCCAGCTGGGTCTGGGTCTCGTGATTTTGAGGTGCACGCAGGTGGTGAGGGACTTGACTCTGGGTCCTACGGTGCACCCCAGACTCTGACAGGAGGGAAATTTTCATATACATTTTACAAATTTTCTTTAATCTCTGACACTTCCATTATAGAGAAAGGGCAAATAGCAATATTAAAATATTTCCTCTAATTCCCTTTTAATGTGTATGAATTTCATGCACTAGGCCACTAGTATTTCAATAAAAATGTTAAAAAACAAAACATTGGGGGGCATTGATTTGAAGTAACAGAAAAATAAAATAATTTGTATAAAATACAAGAAAAGGACTGCTGGGGTCCAGCCCCAGCAGGTCCAGGGGTCCCCAAAGGTGTGGACAGAGTCGGCTAAGAAGGAATGACACGGAGAAAGCGTTCAGTTGATTGGCAGCCTAGCCAGGATCTCTAGCCACGTTCTGGTCAGGATCTCCAGCGAAGTTTTGGTTTGGATCTCCAGCCAT
>NW_006300375.1:7278497-7280582 GCF_000327345.1 Myotis davidii | reverse complement strand
GTGTAGTTAAAGTGATTAATTACCTGCCTGGCACTTAGTTAAGGTGTTTTATTCCCTCCCTAACTTCAGGGGAAAATCCCTACCTGGAGAAACAACCTTTCTTAGAGAGGTGACCTTGGTTAAAACACATAGTGCCAAGAAGGTGAGCAAACATATTAAGAACAGTATGCCATATATGCCAGGTCCCTTGAAACAGCAAGGATGGACCGGCTCCCGGCAAAGGACACAATATAATTGTGCTTTGAAAAAAATGAAAGACAAAATAAAAGCTACTATAATAAAATGAAGTGTCAGTACATCAGCTAGATACAAAATAAATAAGAAAAATCAATTATTTATTACCAAACAAGCATAATCAAGGTAGAAATGGATATTAAAATAGTTGAACTCTAATAGGATACTATTAAAATTAAATTGGCTTGTTTAATAACGCTTCAATGCTGTTAGAGGGATCTATCCTACAAAATAAGTATCCATAATCAAATATATATTATTGAAACAATTTCCATGACTATATCGCCAAAAATATATATATTTTAAAAATTCCAGTAATAACAATAAAAATAATAAATTGTACCATATTTTATACTATAATTTCAATGAATATTAAAACTGAGGTAAAATAGACTATATGGCATTCTAATCTGAATGAATGAATGAGTGAATGAATGAATAAATAAATTAATAAACAAATCAAAGAAATAGAGTACAGAAATTGTTCCACACGTACATAGTCAATTGATTTTTGAAATAAAGGCCAATGTAATTCAAATCATAAAGAAAGTCATTTCAATAAATAATAATAGGAAAACACCCATTAGAAAAACAATAAATCCACATATCATATATGTAATTAATATAGATGGGTCATAGACTTAAAAGTAAGGCTAAAGCAATAAGCTATCTGAAAATGAATATAAGATAATATGTTTGACTTTGTAATATGTAAAAAGTTTAGAAAGAATACAAACAGTATTAACCACAATATAAAAATATAATAAATTATATTTCATTACAATTGAAATGTCTGCTCAACCAAAATGATAGTACAAAAATGAAAAAACAAGACACAGATATAGTAAAAACAAAAATTCACCCATACAGGTATCTGAGAAAGGACCTGTATCTAACATATTTAAAGAACTCCTAGACTATCTAATCAGAAAACAATATAATTGAAGAAAGTAAGAGCAATATAGTTGATCACCCAGTTCAGGAAATAAGATAGATGAATAACACATAGGAAAATTTGCTCACAACCCCAGTGAGAAATCATTTTACACAAGCTGGAGTTTCATAGTGTGGCAATTTCTTATAAAGGTAAGATATACGCCTATCTAAGAAGACAGCAACTCATCTCACAGGTACTTGCCAAATTAAAATAGAAATGTACGAACATAGAAAGAAATGTCAAAAATGTCACAGCAACCTTATTTGTATCCCAAACTGGAAATAATTCAAATGCTGTTAAGAGAAAAATGGTTAAACTACTTTTGCTGTTTTTATACTACAGACTAATACTTAGCAATAATAGAGAAACGAGAGATTCTTACTTGTATTACTCTCAAAAGCATTTTGTTGAGTGATAGTAGCTAGCACAATAGAGTGCATGAGTAGAGGAGTTCCTTTATATAAAGTACCAAAGTACAAAAACTAGAAATAAGAGCTGTGATTGTCTCTCCGAGTAGGTAGAAAATTGACTAGTAAGGGTAGAAGAGATCTTTCTGGGATAATAAAGTTGTTCTAAACACTATAATTTTGTGTGTTTTTTCTGTAAATATACTCATTTTAAAAAAAAAGGTTTTGATAAAAGTACCAGATCATGACCTTTGTAAGATTTTTTTTATTTTTTTATTTTTAAAAGATGTGTGTGTGTGTGTGTGTGTGTGTGTGATGAGAACAGCCCTCGACTTTGAAGTGCATAATACAGTATTGTTTACTACAGGTATAATGTTGTACAGCAGCTCTCTAAAATGACTCATCTTGCTCAACTGAGACTTTAGGTGGATTAATTAGAAACTCTCATTTCCCCCTTCCACCAGCTCCTGGCAAACACAATTTGAATCAATTAATTTGACTATTTTT
>NW_006300375.1:7270131-7278287 GCF_000327345.1 Myotis davidii | reverse complement strand
CATTGTGCTTTTGATTTTCATTTTTTTGATGACTAGTGATGCTGAGCATTTTTTCATATACCTGTTGGTCATTTGTATTTCTTCTTTAGAGAAATGTTTATTCAATTCCTTTACTTGAGTTAGTAGTTTTTTAATTTTTTTCCAGTTGAGTTGTAGGAATTCTTCATGTATTTTGAAAGTTAAATCATCCAGCATATGGTTTACAGATATTTTCTCCCATTCTATAGATTGCCTTTTCAGTCCGTTTACTTTCTTTGTTAATTAAGCATACACCTAAGTATATATTTTATCTTTTGGTGCTAGTGTAAATAGGATTGTTTTCCTAATTTTCTTTTCAGATCATTTATTATTCATTAGTGTGAATTTATAGACATGACTTTTTGTGTGTTGGTTGTATACCTTGCAACTATATTGAAATAACTGATTAGTTCTAACAGTTTTTTATGGCTGTTAGTGTTTTTATGTGTAAGATGATGTCATCTGAAAATAGGAACATTGTTACTTCCTTCTTTCAAACTTGGATGCCTTTCATTTCTTTTTCTTGCCTAATTGCTCTGGCTAGGACTTCTAGTACCACGTTAAGTGGAACTGACAAGAATGAGCAACCTTGTCTTGTTGATCTCAGATCAAAAGCTTTTAGCTCTTCACCACTGAGTTAGCTGAGGGCTTATCGCACATAAGTCATTATCAGTTCAGGTGTTTTTATTTCTAGTTTGCTGAGAGTTTTTCTCATGAAAGTAAGTTACTCCATGGACATATAGTAAGTAACATATTAGACACTATTACTTTGTATAGATTAGCTACAATGTGGAGTTCAAAATATTTCGCGATCATAGGGCATATTAACATTGCTATACACCTATACCATTTTATTAATTTTAATGTTTTTCAAAATTTCATTCAATATAAAGAATAGCCAAACTCCTTAAGAAAGAGTCATGTTTCTTCATCTTAGTTAAAATATTTTGCATTAGAGCAATTTTCTTTTAAGTGCCATGTAATATGTATATGAGATATGTTGGACTTGTAATTATATTAAAAGAGGCTGCATATAGTAATACCATATCAGCTATTGCTAATTAAAATAAATTTAAGAAAAATGGGAAGTGTGAGGATAAACACATTATAATTTATTTCAAAAGAAAATTATTCAACAGTTTGAGGGAAAAAAGAACTAAGATATATTACAGGTAATATAATATAATGTTCAAGGGAGACTTTATATCATTTTGCTATCTATTGAGTTTTCATTAATATTAAAATGTAGACATTCCTGAGTGGTCATTAAGAACCATAATATCATTGCTCTTTTATAATTCATTCCTCTATTTCCCTAAACAAATTTTCCTAAATAACAAGTTCACATATTGCATGGAGGTCCCTGAAAATATGATCTTTTATACACTGAAATATGCATTAGTATAAATATCCTGAAGACTAGAGAACACTTTCAGCCTAGAAAGAAAGATCAAAGCAAGGTCACTTTGGAATGTCCAAATAATGAAGCAAAACTTTGAGGAGAATACAGGGGGGGAAAGTAAACCACAAAATGTCAATGGGAAGAAAAAGCAATAAATCAATTTCATGGGCAATCACAAAGTTTTTGAAATTTATTTCAAAGAAAATAGTTTTCCATACGTGCTGGGATTTTATTGATATTTAGAGTTATACAAACAGTATATGATTAGCTTGGATAATTCTGATTGAATCATATCATACTATTTGATTTAATATAAAAAATCATATCGTTTTTCCTGATTTTTTCTAGCAAACATGGCATATATTACTGAAAAGTTTAATGAAATGTATTAATGGTGTGGCAAACCTCTACTATAGTACCTGGTGACCTCTCCCTCCTTAGATTGATGCCCTCTGTCATTCTCTCTCCTGGGTGTGGGCAGTTCTCTCTGGCTCACTTTAAACAAATCCAATACAGTGGAAGTAGCAGGATGCCCGTTTATGATCAGGTTATAAAAAGGTTGAAGATGTCATTGTGTGTACCCTCATTCACTCTTCTCCCTCTGAAGCTCTCACACTGAGGGGCAGAAAACAGCCTACATGGCAAAGAACTGATACGTGTAGTCAAAGCCAAAGAGATCACGAGACCTGCCAATAGCCACGAATGAACTTCAAAATAAATCCCCAGGTTGAGCTTTCAGGTAACTTTATCCCTGGCCAAAACCTTGATTATAGTTTGATGAGAGATCTTGAGCCCAGAGGCACCTGTTAACTGGCAGAAACCATGAGAAAATAAATGTTTGTCATTTCAAACTGCTAAGTAGAAATTTAAAACAAAATGTATATCAGAGTGGGAAACAAGAGGAAAGTTATATTAATATGAATGATTTATTCAGATTTACAAAAATAACATGATGGCAATGACAATTTGAATATTTAAACATAGAGAAAGTCCTTGTTTGAGAAACTAAATTTACCACTTAATCTTGATTCAGTTTTGCGCCAACTTCAAAATCAACATCATCCCAAAGTTTTTTCAGAATACATTATTTCTGTATATCTACTAAAAGCTTTGATCACAAAATTTAACTCTGTTCCTTTTAGATACTTAAAAAATACAGATACACTGATATGAACAGTTAGAATTTACAACCTTATGTCAGTAGATACTATTTCTATAAGTAATGAAAAGGAATAATAAGAACAGAATTAGGAACAAATATCAGAGATTGAACTGCATGAGTGAAAATACATCAGCGACAGCAAAATGAAATAATGAGTTTCTCATCACTTAAGGCATTCAACATTGTCAGAGACGCTGTTACACATTTAGAGAGGTGTAGGAAAAGAGGTATAGGAATGGAGAATTTTCTTCCTATAAATTTATAAATGGTACTTTCTATTGCTTGTTCTTACTTTGTATTTTTTCCTTTGTGTTTCTGAGTATTTGGCATGAAGACAAACCCCAGAGACACTGTGACAATTATAAATTAAAACTGACCCGATCATATTATGGAATAAGCCTAATGATCTGGTATGCTATAGAGACAAGTACCACCCAACTAGGAAAACCACATCAGAGTGGGACTTGAGTAATAAACCATTATTGAGGTATATCATTATGTGTGTTTAGATTTATCTGTTATAGCAGCTAGCATTTGTTCTGATCACTGCACTTACGAGGTAAAGGATTCTTATGTACTTCTTCTTGGGGAAACATAAATATCCCAACAAGGATACTGAGAAGATTCTGCATACAAAGAAAGTGCCTTTAGTAGTTAATATGACAAATACTTGATCTGAGTTTGAAACCTGGCTCCGACACTTAATAGCTGTGCAGTCTTGGACAATTTATTTCAATTCTCTACGCCTCAGTTTCCTCATGTATAGAATGAACTTAATAGTTGCTAGTTTTTATATTTGCTGTAGGAATAAATGTGTGATGACGTTTGAAGGAAATGGACTAATAACTGACATATTTAAAGCAATGTAATACTTCACATCTTTTTCCTGTTATCCAACTTTCCCTTTTTCTTGATGAGCATGCTTATTGAACTCTTTGTTCCCTCTAATTATCCCCTCCACAAGCATAATTTTTTTTTCAGAGACTACACAAAGGACTGAGAAAAACAAAATATACCTAGCAATTTTTATATAAGCACAAAGGATTTCACTCAACGAAAGCTGACATTTGAGTAGAAAATAAATATCAAAAGTTTGACTCCTAGCAAATTGGAGGGAAAAGAATCTAGTAGGAGCCTTTGGTAATCAAGGATAAACACTGTCTATTGAAAAGAAAAATAGTTACATAATACAGTAAAAACTGAAATTGTAACTTAATTGTGTTTGCCTTAAAACATTATATTTAAATGTGGTTTCAAGATGATCTATGTTAAAATCTTATTATCCATTTTGGAATAAGATATTTTTTAATGTTGAGATTATAAATCCAGGCAATTAGAACAGAAATCCATCATACCAATTTTAGGAATGATGCAATTTTGCTATTTGAACAACCTGATTAAAGCACCATCCTGTTTCTTGACATTAAGCCTATATAATAAAGAGGTAATATGCAAATTGACCATCACTCCAACACACAAGATAGCCACCCCATGTGGACACAAGATGGCCTGTAGGGGAGGGCAGTTGTGGGCGACCAGGCCAGCAGGGGAGTGCAGTTGGGGGGGGACCAGGCTGGCAGGGGAGGACCAGGCCTGCAGGGGAGTGCAGTTAGGGGACCAGGAAGGCCAGCAGGGGAGTGCAGTTGGGGGGGACCAGCCTGGCAGGGGAGGATCAGGCCTGCAGGGGAGTGCAGCTGGGGGACCAGGCCTGCAGGGGAGAGCAGTTGGGGGGGACCAGGCTGGCAGGGGAGGGCAGTTAGGGGCAATTGGGCAGGCAGGGGAGCAGTTAGTCATTGATTTAGGAGCCAGCAGTCCCAGATTGTGAGAGGCATGTCTGACTGTCGGACCAGCAGTCAGACATCCCCCGAGGGGGGCCCAGATTGGAGAAGGTGCAGGCTGGGTTGAGGGACACCCCCCCCCCTCCATGTATTAATTTAGTGCACTGGGCCTCTAGTACATTGAATAAAACTGAAATGGCCTAATTCATTTTTATACATAATTTAAAACTTTCAAATTCTAATTTATAATTCAGACATGGGAGGGAGTGAAGTGGCAGAGAAGGGAGGGAGCGAGGCAGCGAACATGGGAGGGAGGCAAAGCAGAGGACACGGGAGGGAGCCGAGGTGGCAGGGAAGGGAAGAAGCCAAGGCAGCAGGGAAGGGAGGAAGCTGAGGTGGTGGGGATGGGAGGGAGCTAAGCAGCAGGGAAGGGAGGGAGCCAAGGCAGTGGGGAAGGGAGAGAGCTAAGCGGCAGGGAAGGGAGGGAACTGAGGCAGTGGGGAAGGGAGGGAGTGAAGCCTGCCTAAGGCTTCGCTCCCTTCTCTGCTTTGCTCTGGCCTCAGGAAGCCCTGTTCTTGCAGGAATAGGCCTGAGGAAGCCCTATACTTGCAGGAATCTTCCTGCAACGGGCCTCTAGTTATTCTTATAATGGCAGATATTTGTATAATACAGTGAGCTAGTCACCATTATCAGGGATCAATATTCTAACTCATTTGATCCTTATAACAATTCCATGCATAGGTGCTTCATTATCTGTATTTTACAATCTGAGAAAATTCCTTTGTAAAGGTAAGATTAAGTATATTTTCTAAAGCCATATACAGGGTGTCCCAAAAATGTATACACATATTAACAGGTGATAAGTCATTTTGAAAATGAAATGTATTTTAATAAACACTGCCTTTATAATTATTCAAAGTTTGTGTATACATTTTTGGGACACCCTACATTTAAGAAGTGGCAGGATACTCCTGATGAGATATGAATTGTTACATCTAGGTTTTTTATTTTAATAAACAAACCCAAATGGGACAATTACATTAATTATTTTTTTTTCCCTTTTAGGAAGTTGTATTTACTTTTAACTAACTTTTAAAAACATTTCCCCAGAAACGTATGTGTCCAGATAGTGACATGTTTTTGATAACTGCAGAGAGAGGTACCAACTGTGACAGGGAAGAATTGCTCCCTGAAAAGTTAACTTAGTTAACAAGATCAGTTCCCTGACTTTACCAGACTAGTGCTCAAACCAGGTGAACATCTAGGCCAAGGATCAGCTTAGAACTGAGCACTGTAGCATGAAATGAAAAGGATGCTTCATAAGCAAATTTAATGATGAATGGCAGTGCATTGCTTTTTAAGAAATTTCTAATAAGACAAATATGGATCAATGCTAGGTCAAGTTTTGTTCAACAGCATTTATAATTGGCTGGAACATGAAGCAATGATTAGGTTAATAGCTCTTACAGGTGGTGTTAATTAGAGAATTAAAACAGGCATCTAGATATCAAATGTGCATAGGAAAGATGATAAATAGATGGATAGAGATAGGTATTGCCTATGAGGATGAAAACTGTTCCATTTTGATAGTGATAACATTGGATTTTCTAAATAAATTCAACACATTTAGTATGCATAATTTAATAGTTACATGATGATTCGGTTTCTTTACAAATTTTAGTCATGGTAATGGTTGAGATAATTTAATTACATGTTTGAGATTCAATTTGGATATAACTCTTGCCTCTGATTCTAGAAAAAAAAAAGCTACACTTCAAAGTTGTTGACTTCTCTTCTGGTTTATGATTCCTTATCTTCAGGATCTTTGCTGTCACTTCCTATTCTTTTATCTCTTAACTGACTCTCACATCCATTACCATTTGTTATAGCTATGTACATTTTTATGATCACACATAGGAGAATGGTATACAAAGAGTCTTGGAATGAGGATCTAATGATTTTTGTTCTCAAGAGAAAGATAATGGAACACTGTGACATGTATTTATTAAACTTCTCTGTATTCCTAAATTGAAGTGTCTAGACATGACTTCAGGATAGGTGATGTGATCTCAAAATCCTTAAAGCTTAGAATGCCATGTTGTGCCTTCCACACCCATGCTATTCTTTCCACATGGTATCACTTCATAGATTAGTTTGGTAGAATCTGTTTGCAAGACTGAAATATTGTAAAAAACTACTTCGAAGATAAATAGGAAGAAAGAAAAAAAATTATTTATACTAAAGTGCACAATTTCTCCCCAAATAAAATTTTTTCCCCAATATATCATTTAAAAATTCATCCTCTCTAAATCCTCATACCCCCAAGTAACTATTTTCATTTATGACTCTCTTGTTTTCTGTACTCATGTTGACTATGGTCCATAATAAGTATGATAAACTGCAGAATTAAAAAGAAAACAGTACGTATCTAAGGCCTTTTTATAAACTACTACAGGCCGAGTGCACAAAAATTCGTGCACTGGAGGGGTCCCTCAGCCTGGCCTGCCCCGTCTCAGGCGATGAGAGGAGCCCTCAGGGGATGTCCTACTGATGGCATAGGCTGGTGGGGGAGTGGGCCTAAGTCTGGCCTCCCTCTGCGGGAGGTGACCGGGCTGATCAGGGGAAGATGCCACCCCCATCACCCCGCTGCTGCTGTCACTGCCTGCCTCTGCGGCTGCCCGCCCTTGGCCCTTGCAGCCGCGGCAGCTTTGTCTGGAAGGACGTCTGAAAGATGTCTGGTCTATCTGGTCTTATTAGCATATCACCCTTTTATTAGTATAGATTTAGCTCTCAACGAGTATATTAGCCATTGCAATGTTTTGAAGTAACACATAAATCTTTTTCAGAATTTTCTTCAAAGAATACTTGATCTAGCTTCATATTGTTGAATAATATTAACATCTTGATTCTACTTTCCCTAAATTATCTTATCTTCCTCCACAATGTAAATATATAAGTTGTTTCTATATGTTAATAAATGCTTGTTATATAGATTAATTCATATTTATAAAATACTATATTCCTACTATAAAAATAAAAATAAATTGTTTAAATAAAGGTAAGAAATGGCTGAAAAAATAACCATTAAGTGAAATTAACTAGTAATCTGAGACCAATTATTTGCTGTTTAAAATTTCACAAAAGTGTTTTAATTCACAAATCTGAAAGATTTTAGCATAATTTATTCTCACTAAAGCTGTTGAGAAAGATTAAATTTGTGCTAATCATTTATATAGCGATCCAAAATTATCAACTTGTTATTATCTGTGCTAAATAATATTTTCTGTGATTGGTGTAATAATACACATTTTAGAATCCTTCTGCTTTTAAATTATCACATCATAATAAATAATGATTTGAGGATTTTATTCCCATAATTATTACTTCATTCTTCTGCATCATCTCTTTATTACCTATATGAATATCCAGTCCTGCTATAATATCGTCACCTTTTGTATTTACATAACAGGTTCCATTTCTGCCCTGATACTACTTGCTGTAATTATGCTCTATTTTTTACTTCTAATATTGTTTAGTTGTTCTCTATCACTCTCTTATTCTTTTTTTAAAATATATTTTTATTGATTTTAGAGAGGAAGATGGAGGGAGAGAGGTAGAAACATCAATGATGAGAGAGAATCATTGATTGGCTGCCTCCTGTATGCCCCCTACTGGGGATCAAGTCTGCAACCCAGACATGTGCCTTTGACCGGAATTGAATCCGGGACCCTTCAGTTCACAGGCCAACGCTCTATCCACTGAGCCAAACTGACTAGGGCTCTCTTATTCTTTTTTG
>NW_006300375.1:7259412-7269350 GCF_000327345.1 Myotis davidii | reverse complement strand
ATATTTTCATGTGCTTATTTGCCATGCATATATCTTGTTATATTTTTGGGAAAATATCATTTCATGTAATTTTCCAATTTCCTTTTTGTTTTCAAATTGAATATTCTGTTAACATGATACTTCTCTTTGTAACATATACACACACACACACACTCAAAAACTCAGAATTATCTGCCTGGGGGGAGAGGGGAGGAAAACTATGTATGCCTAAGGAGAAAAGAAAAAATTTAAAAAATGTCTGTAGGTTTTTATTATGTAGGTAATTATGTCTACATCACTTACAAATCCAGTGCCAAATGTGTCCTAGGATCTTTTGCCCATTTTCTAAGCGAACTTTTAAATTTTTTTCCTGTTTAGGTTTCAGATTGCTTGATATATTCTGTCTTTTACTAAATATGTGCTTTGCAGATATTTTCTGCCAGTGTGTAGCTTGTCCTTTTATTCCCTTAACAGTGGAGTATTTCACAGAAAAGTTTATAACTTTGTGAAATTGAATAATCAACTTTCCAACTTATGGGCATTTCTTGAGGTGTCCAGTCTTTATTTTCCATAGACTCTGATATTTCTTCTGGATTTTTTCCTAAAAGTTTTACCACTTATACTTTATATGCATAAGAAATAAGACTTATATTGGTTTCTAGATTTGGGAGTATTTTTATCTTATTTTATTGATTTCATATTTATGTATTTATTTTGCCAAAGGATATCCAATTACTTCAGCATCACTTGTGAAAAAAAATAGCTGTCTTTTTTCCATTTAATTTTTTTTCACCTTTGTGAAAAATCTACAATATTTGTGTTGGCCTACTTTTTGTTTCTTCTGTTCCATTGATATATCTACTATTCTTTCTCCAATATCACACTGTCTTGATTATCGTAACTATAAGACTTGAAATTGTGTAGACTCAGTCCTCCAACTTTCTTCTTCTTTTTTTTTGAAGTTATTTTAATAATTCCAGTTGTTTTGCATTTTCTAGTAAATTTCAGAAATAGCTTATTAATAGCTACAAAATAATCTTGCTAAAATGTTGATAGGATGTGTGTCAAACCTGTATATAAATCTGGGGAGATTTTACATCTTTACTATGTCGAGTCTTCCAACCTATAATCACACTATATCTTCTCAATTATTTAGGTCAGCATTTTGTAGTTTTTGCATGATTGACCTGTAAGTACATGTTTCATTAGAACAACATGTATTCACTCTTTTTAAGCAATAGTAAGTAATATTCTATTTTCAATTATTTTTGTGCCCTTGTTTTCAATGATAATATACAAAAATACAATTGATTTTAAAAGTTGGTCTTGCATCCTGCAACACTGATGAATCTGCTTATTAGTTCTAGGATTTTGTTATAACTTCCTTGGTATTTCTAACTAGATAATAATATTATTTACAAATAGGGAGAATTATTTTGTTCCTTTACAAACTACAAGGTGGCAAAAGTAGGTTTACAGTTACAAGTACTCAAAACATAGCTTATTCTTATATTCTTATTTATTAATTATTGCATTATTTATTTGTATTGCAACTGTAAAGCTACTTTTTGCCCACCCAGTATATACCATTTATTTCCTGGAGTTTCCTTATTGAACTCAATAGAACTTGTAGCACTCTGTTAAATAAAAGTGGTGACAATGGATATATTTGCTTTGTGCCCAATCTTGGGGGTAGAGAGAGTGAGCTTTTGTTGAGGCTGAGTTTTGTGGTTCATTTTGTTTTGGCCTGCCCATGCTGGCTTTTCTGAATCTTGGGGTTCTGCAGCTTCAAGTGTGGAATATGAGGCAAAATGAGAATCCAGATAACTGTCTAGCATGTCATTCCTTGGCTCCTGACCTCCCGAATCAGGCTGCCTGTCAGAGTATCTTAATGTTTGTCTTATAATGCCCAGGGATAGTTAGCTGTTCTCAGTTGTAGGTACAGGAAAAACATGCCCATGCCATTTTTCCCACTTTCCACAATTTTCCATAACACCTCTTCAAACATCACAGGGGTATGATTTTGCCTGCCTTGCTTAATCTTAAAGGTAATGGTCAACTTTTTAAATACAGAATATTCTGCTACTTTGCATTGACAGTTAAAACCGATCTTTTTAAAATGTTGTTTTAAAAATGCGTTAATTGATTTTTAGAGAGAGAGAGGAAGGGAGAGGATAGAGAGATAGAAACATGCATTAGAGAAAAACATCATGGCTGCTGCCTGCAGATCCCCTAATGAGGATCGATCCCCACAAGTCAGGCATGTGCCCTGACCAGAAATCAAATGGTGACTTCTTGATTCATGGGTCAATGCTTAACCACTGAGCAATACTGGACAGGCAAGACTTACTCTTGATTAGCCTCATGGTGAAGGGAGTTTTTAAATTCCTATCCTTTATGGCTAAGCAAATAGACAGAAACAATAATCCCTAACAACAACGTAAAGCAATTTTATCCCTAGCTAAAGTTGTTCAAGGGGAATAGCTGCTTAAGCATTTTATATCCAGTATATTCACATTACCATATTTTAAGAAAATAATGACTGCTTTCACATGTATGTCAGGAACATAGATGAGCTATTCAATTTGGAAAAATACTTGTTTTCAGAGAATGGAGGGAAATTTTTTTTAAAATATATTTTATTGATTTTTTACAGAGAGGAAGGGAGAGAGATAGAGAGTCAGAAACATCGATGAGAGAGAAACATCGACCAGCTGCCTCTTGCACATCTCCTACTGGAGATGTGCCCGCAACCCAGGTACATGCCCTTGACTGGAATCGAACCTGGGACCTTTCAGTCCGCAGGCTGACGCTCTATCCACTGAGCCAAACCGGTTTCGGCTGGAGGGAAATTTTTAAAAATCGCCTGCATTTGGCAAATTATAATGGTAAAGCTCCTATTAATTAATTTCAGTATCCATGTCACTGGAAAGAGAATTCGTGCTTTGTGACTCCCTAACAGCTGGTTTCATTGCAGAGCAAGCGTTACTTAATTCTTAGGATCAACGGGGCTAGTAGTAGAGCATTATTTTCCCCCAATATTGTAATAACCACAGCTGTGCTTATTCATGGGCAGAAAAGTGTAGAAGAAGAAAATTCTGAGAATTTGTGTGATCATCAGAAATATCATTCCTGCGGGTCACCACCATCCTAAAAGCTATCTATTCATATTCTGCAGACAAACTGCATAATTAGCAAGATGTCTAGCTTGCTGGTTGAGAAATTATATACAGATGAAATTAAATAGCTGACTGATTTGGATACTGCACAAATTCCTAGTATACATATATTAGAATTTAAAAAAATGTAACAAAACCCTGCAGCATACAATTAGAGATAACAAAATATTTAATGTATTCTTAAAAAAAAAACAAATTCAAAATTGTTAGGAATTTAGGTGGGGTTTTTGTTTGTTTGGTTTTGTTTGTTTGTTTTTGGGTTTTTTTGCCATGCTAAATTAGACTAATAGAGGAAAATAATTGAAAAGGTAACTTTAAAATAGAAAACAGTTTTTAGATATTTCATCTTAATAATCCCACTTAAATATCTTATGTTCAAACAGTATGTTAGAGTGGAACATTGGGTCAGGATGAGTCTATCCACATGGGGTATGGTGCATCTTGGAATAGAAAGGCGTTCACCTCTAAGAATGTAGATATCTTTACAGACTATGTAACGTGCTATAAATACATAATACAACAAGAACCAACAGTTATAGTTTAATTTGGTTTTGTGTTTTAATCTGAACTAGGCCATACATGTTCTTAACAATAATATTAATTTAAGCTTCATATGTTATACAAGAGACAAAAAGTTCTAAATTTCTTAACAGATAATGTCTTCCCTTTAAAATAGCATGAAGATTTTAGCACAATCTTGTTTCATACCTACCTGTGTATAATGATTATTTCAGAGTTACAATTAAAATACCTTGTCTTCCCTTGAAGTAATTGAAGTAATAATAAAAATGGAAAAAACTAAGCAGCAGATGTTAACAAAATGAAAAAAAAGATGAACAACATTATCTGATCAAAAGTTAATTTAAAAAACACAAAAAAAGAAAGACTGATGAAGTTACCGTACAATCTGGTAGGTTGCTGACTCATCAACTAATACTAGTTTTCAACAAATTTTTATACTCAAGTTTCATTGAAGCAAAATCTGCTCCAAATTTATTAGTGAGATATAAAGGAATGAGACATAAATTAATAGCAACTAGACCTACAAACTCCTCATTCATTCAACTCTTTACTCTTATGAAAGTCCACTAAATAAATTGCCATCCAAATTTGTTGAAATGTGCAGTCAGAATACCTTGTTCTTTTGACATGAGAAAAAAGTACAGAACAGAGATTCATTATCCTCAAATTATAGGACTCCAGGGGATCGGGCACCCTGTAATTTCTTAACCCAATTTCATAATTTATGAACATGTCTTAATGTTGATATTTCTAATATCTCTATGGCAGAAATAGAAGTTTTTGTTTTAAGTAACTGCTATAAACAAAATGTCAGTTTCCCCCCTAAATTCATATATTGAAGCCCTTATTCCCAAAGTGATGGTATTTGAAATCGGGGCTTTGGGGAGGGAATTAGGTTTAGATAAGGTCATGAGGGGGAAACCCTCAGGATGGGGCTAGTGTTTTTATAAGAAGAGAAGAACCAGAGCCTTCTCTTTCTCCTGCAAAAGAGAATATAGACAGGAGGAGGCAGTCTACAAATGAGGAAGAGGGCTCTCACCAGGCACCAAATCTGCAGACACATCATCTAGGACCGTGATGGCAAACCTTTTGAGCTCGGCGTGTCAGCATTTTGAAAAACCTTAACTAACTCAGGTGCAGTGTCACATATAGAAATTTTTTTGATATTTGCAACCATAGTAAAACAAAGAATTATATTTTTGATATTTATTTTATATATTTAAATGCCATTTACAAAGAAAAATCAACCAAAAAAAATGAGTTCGCGTGTCAGAGGTGTCATAGGTTCACCATCACTAGGATATCCCAGCCTCCAAAAATGTGAGAAGTTTGTTATTTAACTTACCAAGTATATGGTATTTTGCTATAGCAGCCAAAACCGACTATGACAATAACTGTATTAGTCAGTCCCAGTCTGAGGGCAGGAGAAGACCAATGTCTCAGCTCAAGCGATGAGGTAGAGAGAGTGAATTCTTTCTTCCTCGGCCTTTTGTTCTACTAAGGTCTTCAACATATTGGATGCTGCTCACCCAGATTGGGGAGTGTGATCTACTTTACTCAGTCTACCAATTCAAATGCTAATCTCATTTAGACACATCCTCACAGACTCACCCAGGAGTGTTCAACCAAAAATCTAAGCACACTTTGGCACTCTCAAGTTGAAAAAAAAAATTATTCATCATAGTAACTTCTAGTGGTTATAATAAATTGGGAAGCTCCTTCCCATTTTTCATCATTATTTTAAATCTTTGTAAGGTCTTATATTTGTTTGTTCATTCATTAATTTATTCATTCACTTCCTTATATTAGGCCCCAAGCACCATGCTGTCATGAAAAAGAATCAAAAGTTAAGCATACCTATTGTATAATGTGTTAACTGCTGTGTTTACCTTGTGGACCAAATTATAAGAAAAGCAAGCAGGTAAAATTAAGTTTTCCAAAAAATATCAGGGCGTGTTTTAAAGAGGATGTGAGATATCCTAACTGCCTCTTAAAGAATGAGCACAGCTTCACAAGAAAGAAAGAGCATAGCAACCAACGGGAATAGTCCCTAACAAAGGCACAGAGGCCTGAAGGCTCATGGTTTGGGTGTTGAAATGGGAGGACTCAATGTATCCACACTGACAGTAAGATGCTGAAATAGACAAGAACCAGACTAATGCAAATTCTCTGAGCAATTATTATCCTTGCAGTAACAATTATATCAACCACTTTCTTCTTTAACTTTCCCTATAAATGCCTCTTTTCTCCACCATTTTTGAGCGATTTAAGAGTGTAAATAAATGTGGTTCATTCTGTGAAATGCTTTCATTAGTCTTATCCTCCAATGGTACTGTAATTCTTTCCGGTTGACCATATTGCCTTGGATTGTTATTATAGATACATATAATTTCTCAGAAGGGCAGTAAAATGGGCCATTAAAAACTTAGCACAAATTAGCTTTTTCATTATAATTGACTGCACACAGAGGGATCATAAGGGACTTGGGACATGATGCAGGTCCATTTCAATGCAAATGAAAGGAACAAAAGTGTGCAGATAGGGGATGCCATTCAGTTAGGACAGATCTCAGCAGAAAACCAAAATAGATTTTTTTGGATAATCTAAAAGGCAGCATGCGACTTTTAATTATCAAAGCACAGGAGGTTACTAAAGTAGTGATTGACAGGTCCTGAAACAAAATATAATTCAGCTATGCCCAACCAGTCCCAGGCTCTTCCAGGTTTAAGGATGGAGAGAAAGACAAACTGCCTTCATTTTGGTTAACTATCAGCATAGCAGACAAGAGACACAATAAATGCACATAACATTAAATTTAATAGAAGTGGATGAGGTTCCCCGCTGCTTTCTTTTATTCTTCATAACAGCACATTCAATTTGCTCTGGTCTAAGTGGTCGTATGGAACCCTTATCCACAGGTGAGAGAGCCCAGAAGTGCAGTCCCCTAGCCTTTGCTTTTTATGACCCATTTGGCTAGATTGTTGGAGGGATGTGTCAGTACTCAAGGATCTACATTACTCCCGTGTAAGGAAATATTTACAGGACCATAACTGTATAACCATGCATTTTATATTTTACTGAGTCATTTTACCAATTAGAGACGCTCATGTGGCTAACATGGCCATGGGCCACCAAAACTGTTGCCTCTATTTTTGTTTCTGCCTAAGGCTGTTCTGTCTATAGAGAGAGAATAAATATTTCAAAGAGATTATTTTTCTACAGAGATTATTCTAATCCATTTCATTTCATATTTACATTTTTATTTGCAAAGAAGTTCCAGTTGTCCAATTTCTTATTCTGTGCAAATTTCAATGTCCACTTTTTTTTTATCCAAGGGAAAGTCATATAATTCTCCATACTTCTTAGAATATTCTAGTTCACTTCTCCAATAATCCGAATTATTTGCTTCCCATTATGCATATACTGATGACTGTCTGTTACACAATTTATGTTTGAGCAAGGATGACATATTTCAGTTTCCTTTATTAGTTTAAGAGGTCACACATTTAATCCTTTAAAATTGAAATTTAAATTCTTGAGTTTAAATTCTGACCAAGTTTAAAAAGCTAATTGCAAACAGTTATCTCAGTTTCTCTGTGCCTCTCATTGGGAATGAAATTGATAATGCTTACATTACATATAATTTTAAGAGAATTAAATAAGGTTAAGACATAAAATATATTATTTTATATGCATAAACTAAAAAGATATACTTTTGAATCTGAATCATACATCCCCATCTTTCTGACATACCTGTTTTCTATTCCATTAATTTATTAGTAAATCATCTACATTTATGTATTTATGTATAACTTTACTTATTAAAATATGCACTCAGTATTGGCAAGATTCTAAAGTTCAGTAGGCCCTCATATTTGCTGAGTGAATAAATGCTACATATTTATTTATTTAATCTTACTGTATCTTAGATATATTTATGTATTGGATGATAAAAGAGGAATGAATAACCCATGACTCCTTGTGTTTGGAGTAAAATGTGCCTGGAGGATGAATATGCATATGAGTATGGGTATGAATATGGTCATGGACATGGAAATGGACATCAGAGGAATTACAAACTAAAGCATCTCAGCATGAATAAACTATTAGATTTAAGATGTTTGTTATCAAATCATCAAAATCCTGAAAATGCAGATGATAACTAAAACTTACATGTCTCATAGAATCTACATGGCCATTCAAAGATGTAGGCTCCTTTTCTGTATCCCTCTTCATCAACGTGGAAGTGAACAGAATGCTCAATGAACTAGCTCATAACAGAGAAAAAAGAAAAATGTGGGGATGAACAGGAGTGGGGGGGGGGGCGGCAATGGGGGGATAAGGACACATATGTAATACCTTAATCAATAAAGAAAAACAACAACAAAATTTAGCATTTAGATTGAATAGGTAACATGATTTCTAAAAGTAGCCATTTCCAAAAGTTTAACCAAAAAATTGACAATTCGTAAAGACCATCTCAAAACAACTGTCCTGAATTCTAGCCAATATTTTATTATTTTTTATGTTGTTTCTAACCAATACTTTAATATCCCACATTTCTGATTTTGTAAAGTGAAGCATTGAACACATATAACTCATTTGCCAAATCGGGTAAGTTGCATCTCTTAATCATCTGCTCTACTCTGAATCTGATTAAATTGGCTTTTCTATGCTTACTAAGATAGTGGGTGGGCACTCATTGCTGATCGATAACCTATAATCAAGCATGCATTCCATCAAAGTACTTGCCACATCAGAGGATAGATGAACCTAGGTGATATTATGCCAAATATTTAACCTACAACAGGCAGAGAAAGGAATAATAGCTTATATCATGTTATTCCACTTGTAATCTTTATCAGAAATAATCATCTCTCATTTTAAGAGTATGGGTTTGACAGCATATCATTAGCACAATCCATGAGACAGGTTCTGGGAGAAAAGTGCTATACTGTACCTGCTGGAAGGCTAAGGGTGCCTCCATTTTGGTCTCTGAAAGGATCTTCATTGAATCTGTTGTCAGAAGTTCAGGGAAGCAACAGTGAGAGAGCGCACTGAAAGCTACTGGCCATGTGGGATGCCCAGTGTCCTCAGAGACACAAATACTAATGATAATGCTTGGAGATCAGACAGAGTCTCTATGTGGAGAGACTTTCTGAATGTCTCATACACATGAGCTCAAAAGTGGCCTATATGGCTCCTATTCTTGACATATTTCCTCCCATTCAAAGCAACTCCCCACTCCAAACACACATAGTTAGCTGCCTAACCCAGAATTCACTCAGGAACTGATATAAGCTTAAACTAAAGAACTAAATGGGTATAAAGAAACATTGCTTTAAATTCTTTTTCAGGCACCTTACTCATTAATTGACCTTACTCTCATTTTGTGAAAATTAGGGAAGGAAATATGTCTTCCTTTCAAAACTTAACATCAGATCCTTAATGAAAATGCATGAATATATATTTAAGCTGAACCGTGAATATTTTATGAAGAAATTGGTGTTTATCTTTGTAAGGATGTATAGAATGGCACAGCAGAAGCCCTGACCTATAACAATAAAAGCATGGGACGGAGCCAAGATACATGGAGTATAAAGTTTTTCTTCTGCTAAATATTTTATCTTTACATGCTCCATCTGTAAGATGAAGAATTTGAAGACTGTGACCTTGGGTTCCTTTCTAGTTGGATTTTTATAATTATTAAAGAAGAAAAAAAGAAATAATAGAAGTAGTGAATATACTTCAAAGTTTCATGTGGAATTTCTTATTTACTGCATGAAGTCCAATGACTTTCCAATGGATCAAATAGAGTTTGAAGGCTATATGTAAGTAGATTCGTTGACATAAAGCCATAGTTGTATTTCATTAGTATAGAGCATACTTATTTAAATCTGCAAAATGAAAGTAAAACAGAAGGTGATTTTAAAACTATCGAAAAGAACACTTTTAAAGTTTCCTCCACCAAAAAGATTTAGAAAAGTTTCTTCTAATTTTTGAGACATAGGACTTCTAAAAACAGAAAAATTTAGTAGACCTCAAACAATTTTTTATGTGATTATATGCTGTTTCTTTTTTACCACCTGGAATTTATTCGGAAGATGGTAAAATTCACCTTCTTATGCCCTTATTTAAGTGACGTTTTTTCTTTATTGATTAAGGTATTACATATGTGTCTTTATCTCCCCATTGCCCCCCCCCAACTCCCGCACTCATGCCCTCACCCCCCTATTGTCTGTGTCCATAGTTAGTCTT
>NW_006300375.1:7249392-7259271 GCF_000327345.1 Myotis davidii | reverse complement strand
ACTTAACTGGTTTGGGAGTTAGGCTTTCCAAGTTTTTCTTAAAGAAAACTAAGAATTGACTGAGATCACCTACTATTTAATAACTCAGAAATACTGTCTTCCACAGTGGCTGCACCAGTCTGCATTCCCACCAGCAGTGCAAGAGGGTAAATTTTTTTTCTAAGTGATTTAAGTTTCCACTTATCAGATGTAAATGACCCTTTGCAAACACCTGCATGCTAAAACCCTGGGTGATCCTTGAGCTTGGGTTTGCTACCACAAACTACCCAAAAAGCTAGTTTATATTTAGTACAGTACAATTCATCTAATTCTCTACAGATTTCTATCGGGTGTTTATGAGAAAAATCGCTAAACATCAATTAGTGCATCAAGTAGAATGGATCAATTAATGCATCTGTGGTCTTTGAACATATCAAAAAAATAAAATCCTGTTGTTTTCAGCAGCCTACAAACAGGAGTTTGAAAATGACAAATCATTTGCAAATGCACCCTTGATTGTAAATAATACTGTAGTGTTTAAGTCTGTACACATACAACCAGTCCTGAATCCAAAATGCATTAAGAATACAAAAAAATTAATTTGTTCAATACCAAAGAAATTCATAGGACACTTTTACCTTTGATCTACAGTTTCTTCCTCCCATGAGTCTCTAAATCAGAGATGGGGAACATCCGGCCCCGGGATCATATAAGGCCTGCAAAATCATTTAGTCTGGCCCTGCCCAGGCAGTAGGGGTGAGTTAATTAAAAGTTTGTTAAAATAATGTATAGCAGGCTAATTTTTAAGTTGATAATTTTGTCTGGACTGAGAACGATGTTATAAATATCCAAATAACCCTTGACAGAAGAAAGGTTCCCCACACCTGCTCTAAATCATGGACGGTTACATATAAATATATAGATATGGACTTAGATGTAGATATAAACATACAGATAAATATGCATACATAGAAGCTATATAAACATGTCACTTTTCTAGAGTCTGCTTTACCATGCTGTATAAATATTTCAATATTTTGAGTCACTCTTAGTTATACAAAAGGTTTTTATTACAATAAGAGGATATAAAGGTCATATTTTAGTGAAATGATAAATTAAAATCATTATGCCATAAAATGCACCCTTGGAGTAAATAGAGAAGTATTTATATTTGAAATTTTTTTAAAAAGTATATCACATTTGAATTTTAAACTCCACATAGCCAACCCTAATTCATTGTTAATTTTATTTATAATTTATTTAATTTCATATTGTAAACTTTAATACTGGCTCTTCAGATGTTGGTGATGTATTTTAATACAACTAGTGCCCCTTAGAATCAATAGAGTCACCACTACGTTTACAACTATTAAAATGTCTGTATACCCTTGGCTAGTGTGGATCAGTGGTTGAGCGTCAATCCATGACCCAGAAGGTCAGGGTTCAATTCCAGGTCAGGGAAAGTGCCCGGGTTTTGGGCTTAGTGCCCAGTGGAGAGCGGGAGGTGGCCGATCAATGATTCTCTCTCATCATTGATGTTTCTATCTCTCTCTCACACTTCCTTTCTCTCTCTGAAATCAATAAAAATATACATATTTTTAAAAATGACTGTCCTTATCATAAAATATTTGCCTATTCTTTAAATTTACATATTGGAGACAGATTCTTTGTACTCTTTTTTCATCTGGCTTTTTTCATTGTTTATAATGTTTTTGAAATTCATCCATGTTGTTGCATATATCAGTAATTCAATTTTGTTACTGTTGACTAGTATTCCATTGTACAAGTATGCCACAATTTGTCCATCTCCTATGGATGAACCAATGGGTTATTTCCTAGTTAGGTTCTTATGAATAAAGCTGACTTACATTTTTTGTAGGATTATTCTTATGGACATCGTTTTGGTGAATCTAGGAGTGAAATTGTTGGACCATATGATTAGCATATGATTAATTTCATGAGAAGCTGAACAATGGTATTCAAAAAAATTCCATTATTTTAAATATGCACTTGCAATTTTTGAGACCTATGCCTGTTCCATATTCTTTTAAGAAATGGATGCAGTCAGTGTGATTGTGTGTATATGTTTAATTTTACAAATTCGAGTGAATATGAGGTGGTATCTCATTGTAGTTTTAATATGCAATTTCATCACAATTAATGATTTTTGAGCAGGTATTTATGTTTTTGGAATTCTGACGTCTTAAAGTATAGAGTATCAGTTGAAGGCTGCTGTACATTTTTTAATTTGGGTTATTAGATTTTTATGATTTGTGATATTTCTTTATATATTTTGCATGAGCCCTTTGTTACATTCTATCTAATAATAGACAAACATGATAATTAACCATACCTCCGCTACCCATTGGCTAATCAGCAGGATATGCAAATTAACTGCCAACCAAGATGGCAGCTGGCAGCTGGGCAGCTGAAGCGACAAGGAGGCTTCCTTGCTCCAGTGATGGAGGAAGCCAAGGTTCCCCACCTGCCGCGGCCCAGTTCTGAGCTCTGGATGCAACAATGTTGCAATTATAGAAGCTAAACAAACCCAGAAACCTGCTTTCAGCCAGCCGGCCTCGGAGCTTGAGCCGCAACAAAGTTTCAATTACAGAAGGTAAATAAATCCCAGAATAAAAAAAAAGTAAGGAATGACTGGTCACTATGATACACACTGACCACCAGGGGGCAGATGCTCAATGCAGGAGATGCCCTCTGGTGGTCAATGAGCTCCCACATGGAGGAGCACTACTCATCCACAAGCCAGGCTGATGGCTGCCAGTACAGCAGTGGTGGTGGGAGCCTCTCCTACCTCCTCAGCAGTGCTAAGGATGTCTGACTGCAGCTTAGGTCTGCTTCCCGCGGGTAAGTGGGCATCCCGCGAGGGCTGCCGGGCTGCCAGAGGGATGTCTGATTGCCAGCTTAGGCCCAATCCCCTGGAGAGCAGGCCTCAGCCAGCAGATGGTAATCCCCTGAGGGGTCCCAGACTACAAGAGGGCACAGGTCGGACTGAGGGACCTTCCCCCACCCTGAGTGCACAAATTTTTGTGCACCGGGCCTCTAGTAGATTTATAATACATATGTCACAGCTGTTTCCTTGCAGGCTGTTGCTTTCATTTCCATGTTCTCAATGGTGACTCTTATTGAGAAAATATTTTTTTTAATATTTTGAGGTATAGTCCAATTTATAATTTTGGTTTTCCCCTATTATGATTAGTAAATAATGTAGTTTCTAGGATTGACATAACAATGTACCATAAACTGCATGATTTAAATAAGAGAAATGTATTGTCTCAAGATTCTGGAGGCTAAAAGTTTGAGATAAAGGTGTCCAAGGGGGTGATTTCTTCCAAGGCCTTGCTCCTTGCTTTGTAGATTGCTGCCTTTTCCCTGTGTCTTCACATCTTTCTGAATGTCTGTTCCAAAATTTCTCCTTCTTATGACACCAATAATTTTGGCATGGTGCCCTCTCTAATGACCTCATATTAATTTAAATTATTAAATCTGCAAAAAAACCTATTTCTCAAATCAGGTCACAGTCTGTGTTGCTGGTGATTGGGACTTCAACATAGCAATTTTCAAAAGGGAACACAATTCAATCTATAACAGTGCCTTTTTGGCAAATGACTCCTTGCTTTGCACAGCTTGATAAAATATTCTCCCATGCTTCCTTCTAAAACTTCAATATTCTAGCTCTCACATTTAGGTCAAAGATTTATCTCTAGTAATTTTTTTTTGTTTGGTGCCAGTTAGAAATTAAACTTCATCCTTTCCATAAAATATCCAGTGCTATACCATTTGTTGAAAATAACTTTCTTTCCTCATTGATTTGTTTGGTGATATTGTCTAAAATTAAAATTAATTAGCCATGTTTATGATGTTATTGTCTAAAATTAAAGCTGACCATATATTTTTGAATCTATTGCTGGATTCTCTGGTCTATTCCTTGAGCTGTTTTTCTATCTCTATGCCAATAATCACACTCTCTTAGTTACTGTAGCTTTATCCAATAGTACAGCAGCCTTGTCGTAAATCTTGAAATGCTCTCCGGGACTATGTCTTGCATATTCCAGCTGCCTTAGTAATTCCAGACTTCATTCTCCATCCAGAGAGATTGAGTTTTGTTTTCTAACTTTATTTCTCTGCATCATAGTTTAGAACATGCTCCCAAGCAAAAGGTTGCTGTAAATGTGGAACTTATTTCATTTCTCTTAAGACTTGAAGTCCCTCAGAAAATGCTGGATTAATCACCATATCTGGGTAAATTTTCCCAGTTGTATAATTGTTTACTAAGTCTGACACCAACTATTCCACCATCTCGGGGCCAGAATTCAGCCTGAAGTTGCCTTGATCCATTGATTATTCTATCCCAACAACATAAGGAGATAGAGTTTGTTTATTAACAAATTGTAAGTTTTGTTTGCTAACGCTGCACCTGACTTCCTACTCAGAATGACAACCTTAGAGATATCGCTTATCCTTTGTCATTCTGTAGCTCCCCAAACAAGTGTGATCATTCACAGATGGGAGTGGCAATGCAAGCTGTCCATAGGGAAAAAGCCAAGGGACATTACTGCAGCTAGGCATGCAGCAATTTATTTGGGCAGAAGCATACCCATAGAGATCACACTCTGAATTTTAGTAATAGAGAAGCTTATATGGAATTCAGAATCTAAAGAGGTTTGCAAGAGCTGCATTTTTCACAATGTTTATTCCATAAGTGATAATACAAAGAAAAGAACAAGTGTTTGGAGTTATATACACACGGTAGAAACCTGTTTTGAGCCCTTATGATGTCTATAAAATAATGATTCCTACTACCCATTTCCTCATGGCTTAAAGTGATATCACACTTTCTGTAATGCTTCAAGGATTAAATCAGTTAATCCATGTAACCTGTTTATCAAAGCATCTGTCTTTCGCTGTCTGCTTAATAAATGGTAATTATTATTATTTTAACTGAAGGTAAATACAATAATCTTCAGCGGGATGCTAAAAGCCAACAAATGCCATCACCTACTGGCAAATATTCACAAGGGGCCTGATAGTTTAATGACGTAATTAAAAGACTGGTGTCATCCTATCTAATAAAAGAGAAACATGGTAATTTGTGAACGACTGCTACCCTTCCCATTGGCTAATCAGGGAGATATGCAAATTAACTGCCAGCCAAGATGGTGGCCAGCAGCCAGGCAGCTTAAACTGAACATGAGGCTTGCTTGCTTCAGTGACGGAGGACTGCAATGTTCCCTGCCTGAATTGCCAGCCTCTGAGCTTGCAGTTTAAGAAACAGTGTAACAGCCGAGACCAGTTTGGCTCAGTAACAAATCCCACCGGACCTCAGCCAGCAGATTCGCAACATTGTAAGCAAAGGCCAGAAACCTACTTTCAGCCGCAGAGGCCTCAGAGCTGGAGCCAAGCCTCAAAGCTAAAGCTGGCCCAGAATAAAAAAAGAAAAAAAAAGAAAAAAGGAGAGGTTGGGAGCTTCAGGCCCAGCTTGAAAACAGCCCTTAGCCCCTCACCCAGACTGGCCAGGCACCCCAGTGGAGACCTCCACCCTGAAGGGTGTGTGATCAGCTGCAAACAGCCATCATCCCCTCATCCAGGCTAGCCAGGCACCCCAGTGGGGACCCCCACCCTGATCCAGGACACTATTCAGGGCAAATCAGCTGGCCCCCACCCATGTACCAGGCTTCTACCCTATATAGTAGAAGAGGTATATGCCTCCCAGCACCAGGATCAGTCGAGCCGAGAGGCCTCCCAAAACCAGGATCAGCATGACAGGGGGCAGTGCCCAAACCCCCTGATGGCCCTGCAGCTCTGTGTGTGACAGGGGCGGGGCCACAACCTCCCTATCGGCCCTGCTCTGTTCCGGACAGGGGAAAGCTCCCCAACGCCCTGATCGCCCTGCGGCTCTGTGCGTGACAGGCTGCGGTGCCCCAACAGCCCCACCCCACAGGCCCTACTCTGTGTGTGACGGGGTAGAGCCATAACCTCCCCATCGGCCGTGCTCTGAGTGTGAGAGTGGCGGCGCCCCAACACCCTGATCCACCCTGCTCCGTGTGTGACAGGGAGTGGTGCCCCAACTCCCCAATCAGCCCTGCTCTGAGCCCGATCAGAGGCTGCACCTAGGGATTAGGCCTGCCCTCGCAGGTTGTTATTTCCTGAGGGGTCCCAGACTGCGAGAGGGCACAGGCCAGGCTGAGGGACCACCCCTTCCCCTGCCGAGTGCACAGTTTTTGTGCGCCAGGCCTCTAGTTGAAAGATAACAAGGAACAAACAAAGAACCAACAACAACACCAAAAAACAAAAAAAACAAAATACCAAACACACCAAACATTAATTGGAGGTAAATGTATGTGTGGGGGATAAAATTCACCTTTGGTTCCCCCAAAATCCTTAAGAAAACAATCCTTCTGAAATTTACTCTTTTAGCATAACAAATCCCCTTTACTTTCTGTATAGTTCTAAGTCAATAGTTGTGGATACTGTATGAAAACAAAAAGGGGAATTTAATATATTGAATGTGTTTGAAATCTGTATGAATATGTGTAGAGTCAATAAATGACTAATTTTGCATTTTTATCAATTTAACATTTATTGATTCTTCCCTTTTGAACTGGTGTAATCTAATCTTTGAACATAGCACATTTTAAGGATCACACTGTTATTTTGTGGTTATGAAATTTCTCTATCCCATATATTGTTAGCAAATTTTTACACAATAATAATAAGGAAATAATACCACCTTAGAATTTGGGTATAATTTAAAGAAACAGCAGATAAAAGAATATTTTCTAATCACTCACGGTTCCTTCAATATTATTATTGAATTTAATAAATATTTACCTTTTTAAGCACCTTTACACACATACACCTAAGCAAAGAAGTGTAAGACACAATCCCAGGCTCTGAACACCTTACACGCTTTCAAGGAAACTCAGCTATGAAACTATTGTAAAATGTATTGCTAGTGTATAAAAACCAGAGAGCTTTCATTTTATTTTCTGGGAAACTTGGCAAAGGGCTCACAGGAAAAGGGATATCCCTGCTGTCTGAACATATCAGTGATATTCTCTGAGAAAGTCAGTAGGGGAAGAAGCTTCTAGGTCAAGAAATCACCACAGGAAAATAAAAGGCACAGAATTAAAAAAAAAATGTATGCCATGTTCAGAAAATGGGTTAAGATAAAGCATACATTTTATGGAAGAGAGCAACAGAATGTGACACCTGAAAAACAGGTTAGGAATAGATTATGAAAGGTTTCAATGCCATTTTGAAGTGTTAGATTTTATACTTATGAGATTCAGAAGCAGATAAACTATGGTCTGATTTTTAAAGAAAAATATATAAAACGTTCTATGTATAATACATTGTAACATAAAACATACAATACATAAAATATGCTGCATGTAATATATATGCTGCATATGATGTATAATGATGATAATATAGTATTCTACAGATAATTTCTGGTGTTAATAATGTTTTTAAATTATTAGGGTATGAGGAATATGCATTCATTTATTGCATATGCAAACCATAAAATAATAACTGTACCATTAGAATTATACATTCACTATATTTATTATATCCAGATTGAGGTATTTTTATTGATCAGAAAGCATTTCAATATATTCTTCATTGAATTACCTAGAATTTTGTTTCAGCATGTTGTATGTATGTAGTGGATATTGTTTGTTTTTATGTCTCCATATTATGTGAACCATATACTGATGTTTGGGGATTTACTTAACTTATAAATCTTGAGTCTGCCTCCCTCTAGAAAAGAAAATTCTCCTGAGAGCATGGGTACATAGGTGACCTAGATATCTGCCTAACTTATTGCTTCTGAAGTCAGATACCCCCAAATGCAGGAGAACAGAGATGAGAGGTTTGCTGTGTTTGCTTGTTTGTGTCTTTGCTTTATCTCGAGAGGTAAAAATGTTTCTTTTATTTGTTTTCTGAGTCTGGTTCTTCCAAGTCCTTAGGCTTCCAGCAATTCTCTGTGCCACCCCAAATCTTTCCAACATTTATTCCCTGCATGCATCCTGTGTAGACAGATTTTGTTGCTTGCAAATCAGATATCAAATGCAAGGTGCGTCAACTCTTTGACAGCAGGTGCAGTGTCTGCTGCCTCTGCCATCGTTAGCACAAAATCTGACAGGAGTTGTGCACTTGTTATGGGAGGCATATATTTAATAAACCAACAAAGAGATGGTAAGCATTACAATGACACTTGTGATTTGGAAACTATGGAGAACTGTTGTAGGCTGATTTTCTAGCAACGTGGCATGCTTTGAACAGAAGAACCTCTAACGAACTGTGGGGTCTAATGAGGTATCTAAAACCTCCCAGAATTAAAATAGCAGCATCTTAGAATGGAAGAGCTTTGATGAGCTATTTAGTTTTGATTAGCCTTGTTCAACAAAATTTGAATATCACTGTGAAGGAGTGCCATATGGTGTCAATAAATAAGTCTTCAGTGTGCTTCACTTATCATCTAAAATGTATATAAAAGGTCAATTATCCCTAATTATGTCACTATTTTCTTTGGTAAGCATGTGTGTTTTGCTAATCAAGCACCCAGTGAGGTTACTGAGTGTTTCGGCACGGCTGATTAAGGACATGTCAAAGATAGGCGTCTGGAGACAAGCTGAAATGCCGTGCTCTCTTTCAAAAATAATAATAAAGAGAAAACATGTATTGGGGTTGTCTTGTTCATTATCACTTTTATCTCATCTATCCTCTGTCAAAACCTTCTTCTGAAACCTCTGTACCTCCCCTCACCTAGGTTAATGGAACATAAGGATATTCTGGAATAGCTGTAGGCCAGGTCCGGTCCCCAGGGACTACCACCTGACATGCAAGGGCTCAGCACAGATTTACAATAAGTATGCGACACGAGGTAGGTAATAGGCACTGAGAAAGGAGTGCAGGCGCTACTGTCGGGAACTAAATCATCCATCACATGGATGTGGGAGGTGCAGGAATGGGAACGGTGGTGTTCCCTAAGCATCCAGTGGAGCGCTATCATTATCCGCTACCAGCCTTTCTAAGAGTTTAGGGGGAAAACCCACTTTACTTAAATATAAGTAATAGAAAAAGATTACATTCAAACTCCATATTAAATTTCTGTAAGAAAAAAAATTGAGCAGGAAATGTTCAGACAAATGAAAGAATGCCAGGAGAAACTAGAGAAAGCTGTGAACTAACGTTTTTTAATGAAGTAAAAAGTAGAAGATATGAAAGCGATGCAAAAATCCTCTCAGGAAATATAAGAAATTCAACAATCAGGCAAAAAGAAAAACTGAAAAGAGAGCTTAGATGACAAAAAAACAATGAGAAATAAACATGCATATAATAAATTTAAATTATTTATATAATAGTTAAAATATGCAACAAAGACTAAACTAGAACAGAATAGTGGATAAACACAATAAACAAAATAATGTCATAAAATAAATATAAAATGGTAATCATTAATAAATGAAGACAGAGAATGGTTAAATAAAAAATATATATAAATAATAGACAAAGAATGAAAAGAAGGATAAATCCAAAGTAATAGCATAAAACAAACAATATCATTGAAATGCATGAAATACATTCTGAACTAAAAGACAACTTAAATGTCTATCCTATCTAATAAAAGAGAAACATGGTAATTAGCTGTACTTCCACTACCCTTCCCATTGGCTAATCAGGGCGATATGCAAATTAACTGCCAGCCAAGATGGCGGCCGGCAGCCAGGCAGCTTAAAGCGAACATGAGGCTTGCTTGCTTCAGTGACGGAGGACTCCAACATTCCCCGCCTGCCACTGTCAGCCTCTGAGCTTGCAGATTGAAACATTGTTACAAATATAAAAGCTAAACAAAACCCCAGAAACCTGCTTTCAGAC
>NW_006300375.1:7246910-7249370 GCF_000327345.1 Myotis davidii | reverse complement strand
TTGGCCATGGCTGGGGCACCCAGACTGGCCAGGCACCCCAGTGGGGACCCCCACCCTGATCCAGGACACTATTCAGGGCAAATCAGCTGGCCGCCACCCATGCACCAGGCCTCTATCCTATATAGTAAAAGGGTAATATGCCTCCCAACACCAGGATCAGTGGAGCCTCGAGGCCTCTTAGCCCCCGGAGCAGAGTGAGAGGGGGCAGCCCCCAAACCCCCTGATCGCCCTGCCGTTCTGTGTGTGACAGGGGGTGGGGCCACAACCTCCCTATCCGCCCTGCTCTGTTCATGACAGGGGAAGGCACCCAAACCCCCTGATCAGCCCTGCTCTGTATCTGATAGGGGGGAGCTCCCCAACCTCCTGATCGCCCTGCAGCTCTGTGTGTGACTGGGTGCGGCGCCCCAACCCCCTGATCGGCCCTGCTCTATTCATGACAGGGTGCGGCACCCCAATCCCCCCACCTTCCACAGGCCCTGTTCTGTGTGTAATGGGCTAGAGCAGGGGTGGGCAAACTTTTTGACTCGAGGGCCACAATGGGTTCTTAAACTGGACCGGAGGGCCGGAACAAAAGCATGGATGGAGTGTTTGTGTGCACTAATATAAATTCAAAGTAAACATCATTACATAAAAGGGTACAGTCTTTTTTTTTCTAGTTTTATTCATTTCAAATGGGCCGGATCCGGCCTGCGGCCCATAGTTTGACCATGGGTGGGCTAGAGCCATAACCTCCCCATCGGCCCTGCCCTGAGTGTGACCGGGTGCGGTGCTCCAACCCTCTGATCCGCCCTGCTGTGTGTGTGACAGGGGCCGGTGCCCCAACTCCCCTATTGGCCCTACTCTGTGAGTGACAGGGGGGAGCTCCCCAACCCCCTGATAGACCCTGCTCTGTGCATGACAGGGTACGAAGCCCCAACCCCCCTGATGGGCCCTCTCTGTGAGTGACAGGGAGTGCCCCAACTCCCTGATTGGCCCTGCTCTGTGCGTGACAGGCAGTGGCACCACAACCTCCCCATCGACTTTGCCTTGAGTGTGACAGGGGGCGGTGCCCCAACCCCCCAATAGGCCCTACCCTGAGCGTGACTGAGGGTAGCATCGCAACCTCCGGATCCGCCCTGCTCTGTGCATGACAGGGGGCGGTGCCCCAACTCCCCAATCGGCCCTGCTCTGAGCTTGACCAGGGGCTGCACCTAGGGATTGGGCCTGCCCTCTGCCACCTGGGAGCAGGCCTAAGCCAGCAGGTCGTTATCTCCCGAGGGGTCCCAGACTGTGAGAGGGCACAGGCTGGGCTGAGGGACCCCTTCTCTTCCCGAGTGCACAAATTTTTGTGCACCGGGCCTCTAGTATTTATATAATAACTAAAAAAAATTCTCTTGGAAGAATAGATTGGAAGTAACAATGGAAGCCAGAAATTATTGAATATACCTCATTTAATAGATTTGACTTTAGATACACGTAAAATAAACTACAAAAATTAAGTTAAAAAAATAGCCCCTAATAATTAAAGGCATAATGAAAAAAATACACCTGTTTATCTCTTGGACAGCACACTCACCCAAAGGGAAACTACACTAATGATCTTACACACATGTAAGTTTACTATACACCTGTTAAAAGGATATACCTTAGGGACAAACAAAAACGATTGCAAAAACACTTATGCTGCTTTCTGTGAATATGTGATTTACTGTATTATTGATACTTTTAATCCAAGACTCTTTTGTGTGTATTATAGAAGAAAGCTAATGAGTATTATATTTATTTCACTGAGGCTAGAGATTAGGTGTGTGGATAAATGAAGTACAAATGTAAGACTGATGAAATGATGTTTTGAAAGAAGGAAATATTTAATACTGTTGTCCTAATTTTGCATAAAGAGTATCATCAACTCATTCATACTTTATTATATTAAAAAGAAAAGAAAACCACATTTCTTAGCCCTACCATTAAAAACTATTTAAAACTATGACAACCCATTGAGCTCCCCCTACCAGCCATATTGCTGACTCTTTTTTTAAAAAAATATATTTTATTGATTTTTTACAGAGAGGAAGGGAGAGGGATAGAGAGCCAGAAACATCGATGAGAGAGAAACATCGATAAGCTGCCTCTTGCACGCCCCCCACTGGGGATGTGCCCGCAACCAAGGTACATGCCCTTGAGGAATCAAATACCTGGGACCCGTCAGTCCGCAGGTTGATGCTCTATCCACTGAGCCAAAGCAGTTAGGGCCCTCTATCTCTTTTCATACTGTTTCTAGAGGCCAAAGTAGCCTCACCCAGGCTCTCTCCTGTTGCTCCTTCTATCCTAAGCCCTTCCTTTGTTTCACTGTCCCCGGCTCAATGAATGTACTCAAAATCACCTGGGCTTGTGTTGTGAAATCTTTCCTGCACAAAGTCAAGAACCCACACACTACAGGCTGGCCCTGAGGCAGACCTGCTCCGGGCCTGGTCCCTTTCC
>NW_006300375.1:7240738-7246500 GCF_000327345.1 Myotis davidii | reverse complement strand
GCAATTCTCCATAAAGAGAATAATTATATAAATGATGTTTCAGCAAATCTATGGATATTGTGCAACCACTAGTAATAACATTTTGAAGGGTATTCAACAAATTGGAAATGTTTATGATATCACCTTAAGTAAGATAACAGCAGAATAACTATTACATGGTTTTATATAAAACATAGTATACATATAAATATGTATACACAAACATATCAATACATGAATACATATGTAGGTAGATTAAAGATAAATATAGATAGATGATAGATAGAAAAACAAATAAACATCTGATAAAGAACCAAAGATGCACTTCATAAAGTGATGGAATTGGGCATGCATTTTTTTCCTTATGACTTCTTCTTTATGTTTTCAATATATTTTGTTCAATGAAGACACATTAATATGTAATACTTTCAACAATATCGATTTAAAAAAGACATATTAGTGCAATTAAATAAAATTATGATTCACTGACTTTTATAGTCTCTTGCACACTCTAGAACTCCTTTTCCCCTCAATGAGGACAGTATGGTTTGCAAAGAACAAGGTTCATGGAGTTAGTCACAACAGGGTACAAATATCAGATCTGCCTTTATTTTAAACCCAGGTTGTTTAAACCCAGGTTGTAAACATCATAATGCAATTCAGTCCTTTAATCACAATAAATTTCTTTAGGAATTCTATGTAGTTTATCTGGGATCAAACTGTAGATCAATACACTTTAATTCTCTTTTGTATTTCCTCCTTGACACTCAAATTTGAGAAACTTCTTTCTTATCTTCTACCACTTTGAAAATGTGTTAAAATCAAATTATAATGTCTGAGATTCAAGTGAAAATTTTGCATTCTTTCATTTTTCTTCATTTACAAAACATAGATTTATAATTTGTTATTTTCATACACAAACTTTTGTATCATCTATAATTCACTTTCACCAGACTCCACTTACAATCTTCCTGATAATAAAAAATGTACAAAGAAAATTGATGTTCTTGGAATTCATTTTCTTGGCTGAAAATGCAATCGGTGTCTAAATATGGCCTTTTAATTCTTTATCATTTCAGTTCTAAGTAAATTTCAGCTGTCCTCATTTTTTTTTTTTACCATTAAAATATCTCAGCCTGAGTCTTTAAAGGGCAAATGCTATTTTGAAACATAGGTTTCATTTTGGCCTGCAAATTAATCAGCCCTTTACATCCTGCCAGTCACCTTTGAATTAAACAGCTCTTCTCTCCAGATCAAAATAACACCTTCAGTGCTAGTCTGTCATTTCAAGTTCATGCCACTGTATGTCAAGACGGTGTCTTTGTAGCTCTGGGAGATTTGAAGGGGTTCTGGATTTTATTCTTCTTATATTTCAGACAACTGCAGACTTTAAATGACCTCTCAGTGATTGGGCTCTGTGATTGGGCTCTCTGTAGCTATCCAGGACACAAATTCATTCTTATAATCCCATTATCTTCCTCTTCATATTTAATAGCTTACTTTCAGATCTGCCTTGGAAAGCCATTATGTAAAACATACACACAGTATATGCTGCCTCAGTTATATATTACAGCAGAGCAGAGTGTACCGAGCTGGCAATTCGGCTAATAAATATTGATTACTGTTAATAAAACAGTTGATGGACATAGCCCACTCCCTTACTTAGCTTACTTCCTACAATTTCCTGAAAAATCTACATTGCTAATTAAATTTGAGTTCTTAAATGCACTTAATAATGCAGAAACGTGTTTACAGATTCAATAGTAACCACCCTCTCTATTATAACCTACATATCATCCCTTCAACCTACACTCCCAGTCCTTCTACCTGCTCTATTTCTCTCTTCCCATAGCCTTTATCACATTCTTATATCCTAGGCAATGCTTATTTCTTAGGCTAATTTTACAGTGCTAGAAATTATGCTTCACAAGGGCAAATATTTTCATCTCTTTTATTCATTGATATATGTCAAGTATCTGCAGCACTGCCTGGCTCATAATAGACATCCAATGAACCCTACCATGGATTAGCACATACGTGTATTTGTTTTGTTTTGTTTGATAGAGAAGAGGATATAGAATGTTGCATTTAGACATAAGGTGCTCTTTTGTTCAGGTTATTTGGAGGTTTGGTGGGGCTTTTGTAGGCATGTTATGCTCATATACATACTAGGACCTAATCAGATGACTTCTTCATGTGATTAAATAATTTGTAATTATGCAGTTGAAACAGATGGAAGAGCCAAGGTGACACACAATATACCATGCTGTCTAATAAAGGTAACATTCTTCATACAAAGGTGGCTACTCACTCAAGTAAAGACTTGAGCAAAATTTTAAAGTAAGGCCACTATGTCTTGGACCTTCGTATCCTCCCCTCCTCTGGCTCTTTGCCCCTTTGGCAGTGTGCTTGTCTCCTACTCATGTACATTTCATTACTCATCACTACACTTAGACACCCATACAATACAAAACTGCCAAAACTGATAAAATTTTATCTGTAACCTATGCAAGAAGGAATTGAACGCTCCCATAGAACAAAACCTTACACTAAACGGGTGGAATGGGGAAGATCTGCTGATGGAACTTAAAATATAGAGTGTCTCAAAAAATGCATACACAGACTTTGAATAGTTATAAAGGCAGGATTTATTAAAATACATTTCATTTTCAAAATTGAGCTATCACCTATTAAAATTGTGTACACATTTTGGGGGGACACCATGTACATAATTGAGGAAACCAAAAATATTGTGGCGGCATAACTACTCCTTTGACTCTAAAATCGTTTTTTTAATCTTTATTGTTGAAAGTATTACATATGTCCCCTTTTTCTCCCCATTAACTCTTTCTATCCTGCCCCCAGTACCAGCCTAAGGCCTTCACCACACTATTACTGTGGCCACGGGTTATGCATACATATGAGTATAAGTTCTTTGGTTGATCTCTTCCCACCCACCCTGCCTTCTCTCTGAGATTCAAGAGTTTGTTCCATGCTTCTATGTCTCTGGATCTATTTTGTTCATCAGTTTATTTTACTCATTAAATTCTACATATGAATGAGATCATATGATACTTATCTTTCTCTGACTGGTTTATTTCGCTTAGCATAATACTCTCCAGGTCCCTCCATACTGTCTTAAAGGGCAAGAGAGCCTTCTTTTTTTACTTTCATGAAATGATTTAATTTGAGAAATTTAATTAAAATTTTAACTCCTGGGATTCTGACCCTAGCCATCCCCTCTCCCCCAGTCTTAATGTGAAGTATTATGCTCCTGTAGATTACTATAAATTTTGTCATTTGGACTATAATTGGCAGGGTCACTTCCTTCATATACATATAAAAAGCTAATTGCTGGCAAAACATGATTCTGCTTCATACTAGCTCTTTTAGGATCTACTAGGAAGAGGGAATGAAGGAAAGTCAAAGCTCTCTAGCATAGTTAAAGACACTAAACATTTTAGTTTCAATTCTATAGAGCACTCCTGAACAAGGAATACTTTCTTAATACTGAGTTTTCAGAACTTAATTAAGAATTTGGGGCCAGAGTGTCTAGCACTGAAAAGGGCTATTCAAGTTTCATTTGCTCTCTGCATCCAGAAAAACAATTTCTGATAAATGCATAGGAATTCTCTTTAATTTCAAAGCAAGAATTGCCTTTACTCCATAAAATGTAAAGCATTGTTTACATATTGGCTAGTATTAACAATAATTACAATGCATCTATAACTGCATTCTCCTCCCCTCTGACAGCTGTCAGACTATTCTCTGTTTCTATGAGTGTGATTCTATTTGTTGTTTGTTTATGTTGTTCTTTAAATTCCATTTATGAGTGAAAGGGCTTTCTGTTCAAACACTTCTCCTACATTAAAAACCTTTTTTTTTAACCACACAAATTGGTCTCTTATCCCACAGTACTTCTATCTCTTAAATTATCCCTTTGGAACTTTAACCTGAAATATTTTTTATTAAAATCTAATTGTATTAAACAACCCAAGAATTACAAGTGTATTTAAAATATCTCTATATTTCCTGAAAAATTGTATTAGAAATCATAAATATTGAATAACTATTCACTGATATAACCTTTTCCTGTATTTTTGCATCTTGTGTGTGTGTGTGTGTGATTCTGCATCTTGTGTGTGTGTGTGTGTGATATATGTGATTTTTTACTGCAGGTATGCAATATCTCATAAGGTTATGTTTTATTTTACTCTAGAGGGATCATAATATATTTTTGTATCCATATAGTGCCTAACTTGGTAACGCATATATGAACATCATAAACATCTAGTGAGATAATCAGGATGAAATTATTCCTAAACAAAGTATATCCCTAAATAAATTTCCTTTAATGGAACATGGACCACAAATTGCTACCACAACAGAACTCTGAAGTTCATGACATAGTGAAATTCCATGCAACTTCTTTATGACTTTGTTTTCTCTTGTATCCCATGTTATTTGTAGTAAGTGTGCCTATGTAACACTGAGATAAATCATTATTATTCTGCCCATCAATTTCCTGCTTGTAAATTGTTTATAATTTCATTGATCTGATGCACAGAAATTATTAATATGAATATCCATAAATACATGATCCCGAACCTGTAGATGTCTCCAGATTGAGAAGACATCTTTTCATAGTATAAGGTCTCTTTGACCACTTGATGATTAATTTTAAGGAACCCACACTTTTCTACAAATAACTGAGATTTTATAAGCCCATCTTTATGTTCCATAAAAACACATTACATTATATTCTGTGCTGCTGGGTTGCATCGCCTGTCAATTAATCAATGAGTATGTCTTTAGTATCTAAAGTACCTACTATGTGTCAGGTTTTGTTCTAAGGACTGGGGATCAAAGCAAAGATCTGTCCCTATGGAGCACTCATCTTGGAGAGACATACAATCCATTTATAACATTATGGTAAGTTGTCAGGTAATGATAAGCTCTACAAAGAAAATAAAGAAGAATAGAGAGACAAGGACTAGAGATGGGTCTGAGGAGACAGAATAAATTTAGGGACTGAAGTAAGTGGAATCTGGGAGAAGAACCTCCCAGCAGAAGAAATAGCTCTTATTTGGAATATTGGTAAGAAGTAAATAAATAGCAGGACACTCAGGGTAATTCACCTGAAGTAGGTGACCAAGGGAGAGAGTGTTAAATGGCCAAGGGCCAGATTATACAAGTCATGTACACTCTAGCCGGGGATTCAGATTTCACCCTGAATATGACTGGGAAATATGGGTGAATTCCAAGTATTTTGACCTCAGCAATTGGGTCAATGGAGATGATTGTTTATTGAAATAGGGAGCACTCAGGGAAACAGCAGGTTTTGAAGGAGCAATAAAGAGTTTGATCTGGGACATGAAACATTTGAGAAGTCCACTGGAATTCCAACAGAATATCTCAGTAGGCCGGCAGTGATATTACAAGGCCAACATTATGGTGAGGTGAATGAGGAACTCTCCTTGATGTCAATAATAAAAGTGAGCCAAAACTTGCAGTAATCATAATTAATATTTTAATGTGACATAGTTTTAAAATCAAAATTAATGCAAACAATTCATGGTGAACAAAAGAGCAAAAATTTTAAAGTATTTTGGTGGTGAGGATTTTGGCTCCTATGATCAATAACCCTTAGCAATACGCCTTTGAATATATGACCTCATCTGCTAAAAGGGACTTGTCATATGATATTAAGCTGGCTAAGCAGTCTCTCTTAAAATTGGAAATCATCCTGGGTTGTTAAATAAGTCCAATGTAGTCTCATGAGC
>NW_006300375.1:7231194-7240629 GCF_000327345.1 Myotis davidii | reverse complement strand
CTTTGCAACAGCATGGATGTACCTGGAGAATATTACTCTAAGTGAAATAAGCCAGAGGAAGACAAATATTACATGATCTCATTTATAAGTGGAACCTAAAGAACATAATAAACTGACAAACAAAATAGATTCAGAGACATGAAGGCATGTAAAAGACTGACAGATCTCACAGAAAGAGGGGGGTGGCATTTAGTAAATAGACTAACCAAAAAACTTATATACATATATGCATAACCAATGGATACAGACAGTAGTGTGGTGAAGACTGGGGTGGGACAGGGGCTGGGAGGAAAAGGTAAAGGGGGAGAAATTTGGGGAACATCTATAATAACGTCAACAATAAAAATAAGAAAAGAAAAGGAAAGGAAACCAAGAGATTCAGAGATATGTGGTAGAAGAAGAGATAGAAGACATTAAAACAAGCAAGAGGTAGACTATAGAAGCTACAGAAACTAAGAACAACCCCTGACCTACAGTAAGCCAAGAAATGAGGGCGTTAGCCCTATAACTTGAAGTAATTGTTTGGCCAACACCTGAGTAAGCCTGGAAGTCTATTCTCCCTTAAGGCCTCCAGAGAAGAGCCCAGCCCACCTTCATTTCAGCCTTGTGGGGCCCTAGCATAGCAGCCAGATGAACCCACTAGACTTCTGACCTACAGAATGTGAGATGTGAAATTTGTTGGATTTTTTTTAAGATGCTAAGTTTGGTGGTAATTTAGTTCAACAGCAATAGAAAAATAACACCAACAGGATCGATACTACTGGTGTTTCCTTTTGCCTGGAGCTCCAGTGTGGTGTAGCACAGTTCTGTAAATCTGTCTGAACTAGAGACAAATCTCAGATTTATCTTATACATGCTATTTCAAAGCAAAGTTATATGCAATTATTTAGGAGTGACTGTAGATAAAGCAAAGAGAAGCTCCAAGGACTGAGCCACAGAGCACACCAAATGTGATTATTCAGCAAGAGAAGAGAGTCCAGGAAAGGCTAAAAAGGCAAGCAGGAAAAATGGAAAATTATATTACCCCAGAAACCTGGAGTACAGTTTAATGTGACTCTAACTTGACAGTCATTGTTTCTACCTTCCGATCTGCTTTTTGTAGATCAAATCTCCTAAATTCTGGACTCTTAAATCACACACACACACAAAAATCATATATGTAGTTGTGTATTTGCTCAGAATGACCCTGACATTGGGGGGCCAAAAGGTGGACTTCCTTGTGGAGCTCAGCACTCCCTCAGGCCCTCTGGTGGGGAAAGGGAAAAAGAGTAAACATTTCAGCTTCCTGAAAACAGCTGCCTTGAACCCTGCCACACTCCTCCCTGAAAAGAAGGCAGAGGCTCCTTTGCATGACTGCAAGGAGACACTGACTACCCTCACTTCCCTCAGCGAGGATCTTGTGGACCAGCCCCTGCAGAATCCGGATGAGACCCTCTTCACGGACAGGAGCAGCTTCGTAGAGGAAGGTACCCGATATGCGGTATGCGGGGCAGCAGCAGTGACATGAGGAGGAGCCAGGGGAGATCTAAGAAGCCCTAATGAGCGCACCGGCACTGGCTCTGCCAGACCTACCCAGGGACTGCAAGGATTTATCTCCTCACACTGCCCTTACAGGAGGCCAAGGAAATGGCTAAAAAACCAGTAGAGCCCCTAAAAGTTCTCGTAGCCCTGCCAGCATGAAGGCTACCAGAGAAGCCTACTCATCTGCCAGAGGAGCAGAGGCTAGCTGAGAAACTAAGGGCCCAGGAAGGAGAGGCTCCCAATTCTGGAAATCTCATGTAAATTGAGTCACACAATATATGGTCGTTTGTCACAGGTTTCTTTCATTGAGCAAAGTGTTTTCATGGTTCTTGTATGTTGTAGGAACATACATCAGGGTTTTTTTAAAAAAAATTATGACATTGGCATTTAATTAGCTACTAAAGTTGTTTACAATATTCTTTTTAAAATTTAATAAGCTTTATTTTTTAGAGCAGCTTTAGGCTCACAGCAAAATAGAGAGTTCTTCACTGTTAATAAAAAGCTTGTTTGTTGTGTTTTAATTGGTCCTTGTTTTTGATAAATAAGTATTTTATCACCTGCTAAAGAGACCCAAGCCTCTTCTTTTCTCCCATATTTCCTGATAAGTTTTCAGTCCACAAGCATGAGGCTGGGCAGATTAAGACATGCATTTAGATGATTCTGCAGAGTGGAAGTATTTTGATGTGATGGAATATGGGAGATGCTTCTTTCATAAAAATTCCCCAGGTAAGGTTCTGTAAATTGGCCCCTGATGATGCTGGTGGGGGTGACCTTTTCACTTAGCCTGTCAGGGGTTCATTTGAAGAAATACCTCTCCTTAAGGGAATTTCTTCCTTCACTTCAAGAGGATGGTCTTCCACTGTCTAGATATCCTTTGTAGATCTATGAATTCAAGTTTAGCACTATTTAGGAAAAAAAAATCTTTACCTTCAGAAACAAGTGAGTTAAGGTGGGGGGAATAAATTTAAGTTACTCAAAATAGAGAATTCCCCAATAATACATAGGGTTAATCTAATAAACAATAAAATACCAGTGCCAGTCAATATTGCATGATAGTGCTATTTCCAGTTGTGGGTATTGACTCACTGACATTAAGCACAGGATTCTGTGTTCTTATTTTTCATATAGAACATTCTGTACTTCAGAAACAACCACATATTACCAACATTCTTTATATCTTTCATCTTTGGGACATTTCTGTAACCCTCAAAATACCATTCTTCCTCTTGATTTAATTGCAGATCACTGAGGTTTTAGCAATACCCTAAAAATGGGATTGGGAAATACTTTAGCCACTCCAATGTGACAAGTTAATTTTGTTTTCACATTGATAGCTATATCATCCAAAAAACTGCTTTAAAATGTAAGGAAAATGGCAGTTTACAATTGCATTAAAAATACCAAAATGAATGAATCCCATTACTCAAGACACAGTCACGACAGGTCTGTAGTTGTTATTTATTCCAAGTGCCTGTACTTGGATTCTATTGTGTGCTAGCTGTATTAACTCCTTCAGTGTCAGGGCAAAAGAAACACCATTTCTAAAAGCAAGAGTGCTCAAAAATCACAACTTCCTTGTTTTAAAATTACAGTTGAAGGAGAATGATTATTTTTCAAACAGACAATTTTTTTCATCCTGTTCTTCACCTTCACATTTATGTATTCCCAAGTATATTACAGAGAAGTAAATCAGTTAATAAAAGATTTGAAAAGTGAAAATGCAAATATATCTTTTGAATTCCTGAATGGACAATAAAAACAAGCTCTTGGAAAGATCCATGATATTCCCGATAAATTAATTCTTTGTGACTTCTTTGACCTATAAATAGATTTCTTCATGCATCTTTCAAAACTAGTTTGTTCTGGATCCATACTACCTTGTATTGAATCCTAGCCCAGTACTTTTTAGCTGTACTCACCACGGCTCATATTCCTAATTTCTAATTAGTAGTTATCTCACATGGTTTTGTTTCAGTTACTAGTATAATCAGTTAATATACCTAGAAGAAGTATATTCTAAGCCTCAATTCATATTGTTTGAATAGATGCATCCCACTGTAGGGTCTATCAGCCACATTTGCAAATGCATTTTTGATTTTTTAAAATCTATTTTGTCTTATCCTAATAACCCATTTTAATATCTAACATTGGTAGAGTTTTATAGTTTACACACTATTTCACATAACTTATGTTCTTAATGTAATGGTGATGACCACTCTGGGGAATAGATATTATTATAATCCCATATTCCAAAAGAGAAATCTGAGACTGGAGGGTGCTCTAGCATGAACTGTATCAAAAACATCGCACCCCATCTTCTTTGGTTGGCCACAACAGGCCTGTTCATTACAAGAAAATGCAATGAGCAAGATTAATACTAATAACCATGGACTGAGTTAGACATTATACATGCATTATCTCTAATCTTTGTAGCAACTCAGAAATATTATTTATATTATGATTACCTTCCTACAAATAAGGAACTGGAGGATTCACGGAGGGAAAAGGCCATACCTGGTATCTCTATTTCATTGCAGTGATCTTTACCTCCATCCTCCACTGCACTGAAGTGCCTTCTAGAAAGGAAGATAAAAGAGTCATGTTAAACCAATTTAGGGCTTCTATTGCCATCACAGCTTATTAAGTACATAGCTTATTAAGCTAAAGCATAATAAACATAATTCTTAGTAACTAAACACATTTATCATGTATAGATGAATGATTTTCAATATTCTTGGGCCTTTATTTCTTCTCACTCTGATATTAATTTTGAAATTCACACTGAAGTCATTTTCTAATGTTTTCTCCAAAAAAATGTGGTTATCAAAATTCTCATATATAATATATATAAATTACAAACTATATGCATAAAATGCTATCAGCTAAATATATATGCATGATCATAGGCCATTTGCCACATTATAATATATTCAGAGTGTTTGCACTGAGAATTTTGTGATACCCTATAACTGTAATTCTAGTTTTATGTATACATAAGCAATACCTCACATATGGATTAACTATTAGTACAGCGTGTCATATTATCCTTAAGTATTAATTTTTAAATACTTTCTATATGAACATTAAATAGCAAAACTTTTAAAATCAAATAGTGATAACAAGTATTTTTACCCTGGCCAGTGTGGCTCAGTTAGTGGAGCATCATCCCATGCACCGAAAGGCTGAAGGTTTGATTCCTGGTTGGGGCACATGCCTGGGTTGAGGGCCCAATCCCTGGTAGGAGGTGTACAAGAGGCAGCCAATCTATGCTTCACTATAGCATTCATATTTCTCTCTCCCTGCCCCTTCCTCTCTCTCTAAAAATCAATATTAAAAGATGAAAATAAAAAATAATTATTTTGAGGAAAAAAAGGAAAGGTACTTCAACAAAGACAAATATACTGACAAATTTTTAATTCATTCAGCTAGTATTAAATATTGATCAAGAGAGAAGGCTCAGGCAACTTTTGTTTTAAATAGATTTATCATATTTGAAATATGAAATGAACACTAAGACTGAAATAAGATTTTAAGTTTGACATAATATACTTTATCTAGTGGTATGTGAGAAGACATTTTATCTAACCCCTAAGTGAAAGAGAATTACAAGGCCTTATTTATGGGTCCAGTTAGATAATTGGTTTTGCATGAATAATGCCCATATTTCCATCATTCCTTATTGACTGGGTTTACATTATTTGACTCAGACGCTAAGCAAAGAAGATCTACTTATGGTTACAGAATTAAATGTAAATGAAACAAACTTTGATATTTTAAAGATCTTAAAATTGCCAACATTTTAGAGAATAAGATGTTAGAAATAAAGAGTAATTTCCTAAACTTTTCAACTTGAGAGTTAAAAACACAATATCTGAAGTTGATGACACAGAAAACATTTAAATGTCATAGAGTATACTAATAGGATACAATGATTTCAACAAAAAAATGGAGAGAATTGAGTTGGTAATAAAATTGCATGTAATTGCTATTTTTTAAAATGAGGAGACAATTGAATTCAATCCAAGCTGATAAATCAAGAAATTGATATATTGTTTAAATTGAAAAAAATACTAGAACAGCCTAAACCTAGGGACTATTAAAAAAACAAACAAACAAAAAAACGAAAGAAACCAGTTACTTCCAGAGAGTATTATACTAAGTGAAATAAGTCAGTCAGAGAAAGTATAGATTTCTGTTTTGTTTGTTTGTTTGTTTTAAATTAATAACATTTTCCTTTCAAATTACTTTCTCCACAAGTCAATCCATATTAAGATTACTTTTTAAAAATTCTCCAAATATCCCCCTTTTTTGGTTCTCTGGGGAAGAAAAGCAAGGTGAAACAATGGTTTTAAATAGGTCACTTATATCAGAATACTAAACACTTCAGAATTTGAAGAAAATAGATTGCCATTACATTTCAATTACCACAACTACCTTATTTGATATGTTCCTTCCCTGAAAGCATTCATGGTAGGCATATATAATTTTATAGAGACCTATTAAAGATCATTTGAACTCCCTGAAAGCTACCTAAGAAAGATGCTGATTAGCTTACCTAGGAAATAACTGCCTAACAATAGTTGTTGTTTTTTTCAATTGAGGTGAAATTTACATAACATAAAATCAATCATTTTAAAGCATACATTTCAGCAGCACTTTGTATATCTGCAATATTGTTCAACCACCATCTCTATCTAATTTCAAAACCTTTTATTCACCCTTTTCCAAAACAGCCATACTCAAGAGCAGCCAGTCTTCATGCACTCCTTTTCCAACCCCAGGCAACAGCTAATTAGCCTTTTGACTCTATGAATTTACATATCCTGAAAATCTACACTAATAAAAGACAAACATGCAAATTGACTGTACCTTCGCTACACCTTAAGCCATGCCCACCAGTCAATCAGAGCAACTATATGCAAATTAACCCAACCAAGATGGCGGCCAGGAGCCACGGAGCTGGAGGAAGCAGGAGGCCCCAATGATGGAGGAAGCCAAGCTTCCCGCCTGCCACGGCCTGCTCTGAGCTCCACTCAAAGCAACCAAGTTTCAATTATAGAAGGTAAATAAACCCCAGATACCTGCTTTCAGCTGTCCATGGCCACGGAGCTGAAGCGAGCAGGAGGCTTGGGTTGCCCCTGGCAATGGAAGACGCCAAGCTTCCCGATTTGATTCCTAACATTTTCTCTTGGGAGTATTTAAAATCATTGTGCACAATTTCCATTATTTGTAATAAGTAAAGGATGTAATTGTTTAGCTAAGTAGATTTTGATGTGCAGCATTTTGACTGATTGTAGCTCCTGAATATAAATCATAGAAACAAAGTGATATACATATTTTCATAATTAATAAAATTAAATATTTAATTTAATGTGACATAGCACTCCAAGAAGAGATTATATTATCCTATATAATAAAAACTCAGTGACCGAATGGTGGAATGACCAGAATGACCAGTCTACTAGTCGCTATGACATGCACTGACCAACAGGAGGCAGACACTCAATGCAGGAGATGCCCCCTGGAAGTGTGTGTGCTCCCACAGGGGGAGCTCTGCTCAGCCACAAGTCAGGCTGATGGCTGCCAGTACAGCGGTGGTGATGGAAGCCTCTCCTGCCTCCTCAGCAGCGCTAAGGATGTCTGATTACAGCTTAGGTCTGCTCCCCGCTGGCAAGTGGACATCCCCTAAGGGCTGCTGGGCTGCCAGAGGGATGTATGATTGCCATCTTAGGCCCAATCCCCCGGGGAGCAGGCCTAAGCTAGCAGGTGGTCATCCCCCGAGGGGTTCCAGACTGAGAGAGGGCACAGGCTGGGCTGGGGGATTCCGCGCAACCGAGTGCACAAATTTTTGTGCACCGGGCCTCTAGTTTTATATAAATGGATTTATATGTGATGTTTTGTGTGTGGTCACTTTCAGTCAGCATAATATTTTTTTTGATCCATTCACAGAGTAGCATGCATCACATTACTTCATTCATATTTATGGTTGAATCATATTCCATGTTATGTATATGCCATATTTTATATAGTCATTTATCTAGTGATGGGCATTTGGGTTGTTTCTACTTATTGATTATTGTCAATAGTGCTGCACTGACCATTTTTGTACAATTATTTGTTTGAGTACCTGTTTTTTATTTGTTTAGGGTATTTACCTAGGGGCAGAACTGCTGGGTCATATAATAATTCTATGTTTAACCTTTTGAGGAACTGTTTTCCACAGTCACTGAATCACATCAACAACATACTATGTGTAATGAATTCTACTATTTATACTTTTTCTGTGCAAGATTAATGAATATATATATTCATTCTGACTTGCAAGTCATTGACTGAAGTACTAAATGATATGTTGTGACCGCAAAACATTCTTCTTGTTAGACAGATGTTCACAGATCAGAAAAGACCTGTCCTTAACTGTCTGAAGGGAGACATGTTTCAACATAATATAGAGAAAGAGCTATCAACAGACAGGCCTTTGGGACAATATCTCCTACTTGGTGTTTGCTAGTCTTCCAAGCACTGGCAGAATATTCATTCGTGAAGAAAGTACTGAAATGAATCCAAAATTGACTGAGTGATTGAAACTTGGCAAGGTGATATTGAGGGATTCTACCAGTACTGAGATTTTGTGATATACAGTTGAAAAGAATGTAATGGTAGAAATATAACTCCATAACCCTTAATATTTTGCCTTGTGGGTGTGTAATATGTTATATACTCTACTGGTGTGATTAGTTTTCTTCAAACATGTTTTGTTCAAATTTGTTTATTTTGCAAGTGAAATGATTACCTGCTGTTTTATTTTAGTATCTCAGGAAATTTAAAATTAGGTAATCAGTATATAATTTCCAAACACATTTAAAATTGAGATATATATTGTATTTTATAAATGTAATACACACATACCTTTTTATCTGTAATTGTTAGCTCATTTTCAATTCTTCAGTGGGTTGGCATAAATAACTAATGGCTCTGTAATAACATCAGCTAATTCTTATGTGTTTCCAGTGTATGTCATCAAGTTGTTTTTAAAAGCAAACTTTAAAAGTAATCTCAAAACGCTTCCCTTCCCTTTGCCTTCCATCACAAGTGATGGGCTCTGATTGCCCGATCATGTATTTATTATTTTTAAATCTTTATTGTTGAAAATATTACATAGGTCCTCCTTCCTGCCATTAACATATTCCAGCCCACTCCTGTTGCCCCTCCCAGTGATAATGATTTAAATAAAACCAATGGCCATTCAATTAAATAAATACACATGTGGCAGCGATGGGAGACATACATAAAATCAACACCTACTGCAACCCCAGTAAAGCCCTCCACTAAAGCAGAAGACAAAGATTTTCATTATTGAATAAGCATTAAATCAGAATATGATGGGCATCACAGACACTTCACTAAAGGGACTGTCCAGAAAAGAATCTCACCCTGTCACATAGCCAAGCAGATATAACCCAATCACATGCATGTTCTCAAGATCAATAATGAGTAGTCTTCAAGTAAGAGACTTGATGACACCATTTGTCATATATACTTTATCTTAAATTAATTTTGTAATTGGGGTAATAACCTGTGTTTGCTAATTATCTTTAAACGAATAGATAGATAGATGATAGATAGATGATAGATAGATAGATAGATAGATAGATAGATAGATAGATAGATATCTCACATCTTTGTGACCAGAGGTAGGTTTGCAATTTGAAGCCAGCTGAAGATAGTTAGTTCTTACCCTTCCAGGAAACTTGGAGACAGGGGCTCAAATATCTAGGATGCTTATTTAGTCTTTAAAAAGATGTACATTCATTTCAAAGGCAAAGACAGAACCTCCTCATTTTCTAAAGCAAGAGCTCTAAGGAAAGGACATGGAGAAAAGTCTTCCTTTATTTTCAAAAGAGACAACTAAGC
>NW_006300375.1:7219517-7230337 GCF_000327345.1 Myotis davidii | reverse complement strand
GTCGATGGAGGAAGCCAAGCTTCCCACCCGGCCTGGCTCTGAGCTCTACTCAAGGCTACAAAGTTTCAATTATAGAAGGTAAATAAATCGCAGAATAAAAAAAAAAGAAAGAAAAAAAGGAGAGGCTGGGAGCTTCTGTTGCTGTCGCGCCGGGGGGCTTGGCCAGCCTGAAAACAGCCATCAGCCCCTCACCCAGGCTGGCCAGGCACCCCAGCGGGACCCTCACCCTGATCCGGGACACCCTTCAGGGCAAACCAGCCGGCCCCCCCATGCACCACAGGCTTCTATCCTATATAGTAAAAGGGTAATATGCCTCCCAGCACCGGGATCAGCGGAGCCAACACTGACCACCAGGGGGCAGACGCTCAATGCAGGAGCTGCCCTCTGGTGGTCAGGGCACTCGCACATGGGAGGAGCTCTGCTCACCCCCAAGCCAGGCTGATGGCTTCCAGTACAGCGGTGCTGGTAGGAGCCTCTCCCGCCTCCTCAGCAGTGCTAAGGATGTCAGACTGCATCTTAAGCCTGCTCCCCACTGGCGAGTGGATATCCCCTGAGAGCTACTGGGCTGCCAGAGTAATGTCTGACTGCCAGCTTAGGCCCAATTCTCCAGGGAGCAGGCCTAAACCAGCAGGTGGTCATCCCCCAAGGGGTCCCAGATTGCAAGAGGGCACAGGCCAGGCTGAGGGACACCCCTGAGTGCACAAATTTTTGTGCACCGGGCCTCTAGTACAATAATAAAGCTCTAACATTTTTGCATTCAGTTTGAAACCACTCAGCTTGAGCGATCAGCCTGTGGGGAGGGTTTATTTTGCCCAGAAGATTTGTTGGGCTAACTATGTTAAAGACCGGGGGTAGCATTAGCAAGAAAATGCTTCATTAAAGTTTATTTTACTTAGCACATTGTGCAGACTTCAGAAAAATGTTTAGGCATAAGAAATGTTATAGTGGGTCAATCGAAGTGCTATGATTTCTTAAAGACCTCAAATAATAAATTAAGAGGCTATATAGGTCACTGTAATATTTGGCTAGCAAGATTTATCATTGTGTTTTCTCTGAGTATTAAAGTAAAAAATGCTCTGTGTCAAAAATAATTCAATGGGAATAAAAATTAAAGACAAATCTCCACTATTGTTTTTCATCATCACTATTAAAATTTTATTCTGAATTTCCATGCAGAGATTTTGCCTCTGTTTCCAATGTAGTATATTTTAACAGTCAATTGCATAGGCTCTAGACATCATTAAATTCCTGAGTTACTGGCAGATAGGCCTCAATGATTTTTACTATTGACGGAAATATATCTCCTTAAATTCGTGGAAACAACACCTGATTTTGGGATGTCTTGCAGAAATCTGGCAACATCTATTTAGCTGGTGTTATTGTTTTAATTTTTCTTTCATTTTGGGCCTTTTATAAACAGAAAACACTGTCTTGAAAGTTTTTATTGTATATCTTCAGGACATTTTTCATGATGAACTGAACAATAGCCCATAAAAAGTAAGGACCCTAAATGTTATAAAGCTCTAAAGCAGCAGTTCTCAACCTGTGGGTCGCGAACAATGAAAATACATCCTGCATATCAGATATTTACATTATGTATCATAACAGTAGCAAAATTACAGTTATGACATAGCAGTGAAAATAATTTTATGGTTGGAGGTCACCACAACATGAGGAACTGTATTAAAAGATCGTGGCATTAGGAAGGTTGAGAACCACTGCAAGAGAGTGCCTACTGGGGGCCAAATGCTTTAAACGAATTTTTTGTTTTATTACCACAGATTAGAAAACTGAAGCTTGTCCTGGCCAGTGTTGCTCAGTCATTAGAGCATTGGCCCACACATCAAAGGATGATGGGCTTGATTCCTGGTCAAGGGCACAAACCTGGGTTGCAGGTTAGATCCCTGGCCCTCATCTGAGTGCATGTGTGGGAGGCAACCAATCCATGTGTCACTTTTAAATCATTGTTTCTCTCATTGTCTTTCTCCTTTCCCTCTCTCTCTGCCTCCCTACTTCCCACTCTCTCTAAATATCAATGGGATAAAATATCATCAGGTGAGGATTAACAAAAAACAAAACAAAACTGAAGCTCAAGAGATTGTCAAATTTTGTTTAAAATAATTTACAGGAATGGGAATTGAATAGAGTATATGATTAGAATATATTCATTGTTTAAAATTTCAGAAACTATGCTAGATTTTGATTAACCAATAACAGCCCATACATATTTCTGCACGAGTATAATAGGATACTCTTGTTTATAAGAAAACAATCCTGACATAAAATATGTGATTATGCATTTAATCCTTCTGATGCTCTCCCAAATGTGACTAATATTACTTTGCATACATTTCAGAAAGTTGTGTGTGTTTTGAGTCAATGTAATTTAGATTTCTTTGGTCAAGGTAACGCCTCATTAAAATTGCATTAATATAATACATAATTTAAATAATACAGATTTAAAACAAGATTAACATTAATATAAGCAATAGACCAACACCTTCACTACTATGTGCTACTCTTAACCTACATGTATTTTCCCAGACTAAAGAGGGCAAATGAGATTCAATTCCATGCCAATTCCAGCTGGTAGTGAATGTTTGCCAGAACAGTGTTTCACATGGGCAGCTGAAGTTTTATCCATATTTCTGACATGAATGTGGCAGAGAGAAATTTCGAACAAATAAAGGTACATTTTTCATCACTGGGATACTCTCTCACATCTTTCTTCTCCAGAATATTGGTCATTTGTTTTATTTCTTAATCTATCAGGGTTCAGGCAGTAATGGTTGCTATGAAACTCCTCTTATATACCTTATCAAAGTTTCCTTTTTTTCTAATGCTATGATCACTGCTCCCTCAGTGCCCTCTCTCCATCTCTCAAATAGAGACTGCTTGTAATATCTGTGATTTTATTCTGAGTGGTTGACACCGAAGAACTTTGAAAATAGTTTTACATCTGAAGCTCAACTTCATATTGATCTATGGCTACCATTTTTTAATTTGACCTCTAAAATTAAATTTTAAAAGACTACCTTCTTATCAGAGTAATCTGGTATATTAAAGGGCACTAAGTAATTCATTTTGAAAGGGAAAGTGCAGATAGTGAGTACATAGGGGTATGGAGATAGAGCTGCAGCCTGGTCTGACAAAGAGAGATTGATAGATTTAGTAGAGGCTCCTTCCTCTGAACATTAATATTTTCTAAGTCTGCTCCCCTCTAAGCATGTGTTCCTAGGAGTGGATTAGTCTCTCTCTCTCTCTCTCTCTCTCTCTCTCCTTCTCTCTCTCTTTTTCTCACTTCCTCATTTCTTCACCCTACTGTCTCTCTGTTGGATAGGTAGATAGATGATAGTTTTTGATAGATAGACATATAGACAGATGCTAGATAGATATGAATGGATGGATGGATGAATGATGGATAGATAGGTAATAGATGATAGAGGGATATATGGAAAGATAGATAAGAGAATACCCATATACTTTGTTTGATCTACTAAATAATTCTCAAATTTTATTAGATAAGGATTTTTATTATTTTTTATTTGTGTTATTTGTTGCTGTATAATTGGGTCTCTTTGGTTGGTTTTCAGTATTTCAGTCCTCACCTGAACTCCAAAAAATATATAAACAAATGTAATAGTTAATTCTGCAAATAACAATAAGACAACTCTCTCTCTCTCTCTCTCTCTCTCTTTCTCTCTCTCTCTCTCTCTCTCTGTCTCTCTCTCTGTGTGTGTGTGTGTGTGTGTGTGTGTGTGTGTGTCCGTTCAATTTTGGGTTATATATTCAAAAGATTTGCCTTCAGAAGGCAATGGCAGGAAATAGAATAGAACGGGTACAGTGCAGCTTGAAGGATGAACATTAGAGCAGTGTAGAGTTGGACTTTCTTCTTTCCAGCTTGCAAACAACACTTCAGGAGACTGGTGTTTTGTTTTGTTATTTTGCTGAGGTAGCTTTACCCTTTCTGATTCCTTTAATAAGCTGTTATTTATTTTTAATTGATAGCAATAGAAAATACAAAAGTTATAACAAGCAACATCAAGAATTTTGGGGGTCTGTTTTTGGATTGTTACAGAATGAGAGAGGGGGTCATCTCCTCCTGTTTCTGCCAGAGTTGGAGTTTTTATTTTGTTTTGTTATTTTGCTGAGGTAGCTTTACCCTTTCTGATTCCTTTAATAAGCTGTTATTTATTTTTAATTGATAGCAATAGAAAATACAAAAGTTATAACAAGCAACATCAAGAATTTTGGGGGTCTGTTTTTGGATTGTTACAGAATGAGAGAGGGGGTCATCTCCTCCTGTTTCTGCCAGAGGTGGAGTTCTTACGATATCCCCAGAAAAGGAATTTTCTGAGACTTGCATGGCAGGATGCAATATGGTAGAAAGCTTTATTTCCATTGAATTACACCCTGGGGGTTTCCAAAGTCCCATTTCCCTTAGTCCAGCCATAGAAGAAGTATAGCTGAGGTTTCAATAGAGCTAAAATCAGAGACAGTGTCCAAATCCAGCCTTTGGCTAACTTAGTTTGTATTTTCCCACTGAAGTCCTTTAGTCCATTATGTGTGGGGTCTGCATGGCCAAGGGCTGTATGGGAGAATACATGGATGCCAAGAGCGAGCAAGGAGCACATGAGCAACAAGAGTCCCAAGAGCAACAAGAGAGTGAACTCCTTTCCTTAGGAGACTATGTATCCCTAGGATTGCAGTGGCCACACCAATTTTGGCCAATGACCTTTGTTCCCAGGTGTGACTGACAGCAAGCACCTTCCCTGTCCTCTCTAACTTTATTGGACATGCTTCTATTTCCCCTTTGTTGGATCCCTGGGGAGTGTGAAACTGCAGATTTCTGGGGAAGCTGCCCAAATGACATGCCTATAATGTTTAGCTTCCCTCTTTGCTCCTTTCCTGTTATTAATAACTAGCTAATCACAATGGTATCAGGATCATGTAAGCACTTTGTCCCTCCTTGCTTATTTATGTTTATTTAAAAATGTATTCCTTGGTAATTTTGCTCACTTAATATTTCACATTTCCTGCTTCAGAGGAAATAGCTCTGTCCCTTAAAACAGAATGTGCAATGACATTTTTTTACATTTCTTTATTGATTAAGGTATTACATATGTGTCCTTATCCTCCCATTACCACCTATCCCCCCACTCATGCCCTCACCCCCTGTTGTCTGTTTCCATTGGTTAAGCTTATATGCATGCATACAAATCCTTTGGTTGATCTCTCCCCCTTCCCTCCACCCTCCCCTACTTTCCCTCTAAGGTTTGACGGTCTGATTGATGTTTCTCTGGCTCTGGATCTGTTTTTGTCCATCAGTTTATGTTCATTATATTCCATAAATGAGTGAGATCATATGATATTTATCTTTCTCTGACTGGCTTATTTCACTTAGCATAATGCTCCCCAGCAATGACATTTTTAAAATGCAAAAGTCCAGCAAAGAACTAAATGCAGGGGTGGGCAAAAGTAGGTGCACAGTTGTGAGCATGAGAAGCACAGAGTTTATTCTTGTATTATTATTTATAAATTATTGTAGCATTTATTATTATGATTTTTAACCTACTTTTGCTACGCTGCATATAAAACGGGACATGTTTGCTTTGTCAAAGCTCCCAACTTTGGTAGAAGTGTGTTTCAATTACTGAGCATATCGTTTTGATTTACACCTAAAAAGCAGACCTGGCAAAAACACCATGATAGCCATACCAGTTATTTAGAGGTTGAAATACTTTCATGTGTGTTGAAAAATACACTGCTCCAAGCCCCGCAATTGTCCCCTGCCATCTTGCAGCCCTGCCGTTCTTCAATGTAACCCAGACCTCTTTGTCATCCAGAAAGGAAAATGTTGGAGGAGTTCCCACAGGACACCATCAGGCTTACCAGCTGGACCTTTCCTTCTTAGACAGTGACTGCACAACCAGCTGTTGAATAATTCGAACTTGACTCCGCTCACAAAATTTGGCCTCTTGACTCCTTCCATCTCCTTGGCCCACATGGGATTCAACATTTTACTCCCTCCATGCCATTGCTTTATTACATAAATTATTCAAAGCCATAACGCTTTGATTAATTAGAGCATTAATGGATTTTGAAATTCAAGACTACGTTGATTGGAAAAAATAAATCATCCTCTGTCACAGGATGAACAACTGAGTCTGTAGGCTATTAGGGCATGTCTAATAAGGTCTGCCGCATTCGAACATACTTCTCACACCCTGTTTCTGCCTTTGCACACCAACACTCTGCCTGCTGTCTTGAGATGCTATTAATTTAAGGGGGGATTTTACAGTCTGAAAAGAAAATGCCATCAGAATCACAAACACATGAGAAAACCTGGCCTAAAGCAGATATTCTATAATTATAAAATTTGATTACAAAATGAACCCCTCTGCAAGGCAATAACAAGAAGTTTAATTTTAAAAACCACTTTGAGGAAACTTAGTAACTGGATGCATTGTTCAAATTACATTTTCAGATTGGTAGTTCAAGTTGTTTTATATATGTGATGCATATAATAACATTAAGAAGAGTACCTAGTACAGCCCTGGGTTTTTGTAAAGCACTTTCGAGTATGCACACACACACACACACACACACACACATCATATCATACACATGCACATCACACACACACATATCTTTGGCTCGGAAATAGCATTAATATGAGTCAAGAAAGCACTTGAGCCAAGGATCTTTAGTTAATTATACAGATGCTGAGAAATTTAGGAAGAAGTTTACTGATGTCTGCAATTTACTTTGAAGTACACCCAAAATAAGATGGATTTGTGATTAGATAGAGGAATGGATAGATGAATAGGCATTTGATAAAGCATTTACAGGGAAATGTTAATTTTGGAATCTAGGTAATGACTGTTCATTATAAAAGTTTTTCAGCTGTGCTATATGCTTGAGAAACTTTCATAATAAAATGCTGCAAAGGATCTATTTTCTGCAGGAGTTGCCAGGGCTCCTTAAATTCATTTTTACGATATTCTCTTCCCATGGGACTGATACAGAAGAATGTGTCTGAAGTCATTCCAGTTGTGTTAAAACATTTTCTCTATGGCCTTATAAAATAAAAGGTAGAACAAGGATCAGGCTGAGAGGAAATAGAGTTGACCAAACCTGAGCTTTCTGTAATTGTCCTGATCTATTTTTTTGTGATAGGACCCAGCAGGGCTGCCTCTTGATATTATACGAAATAAAAATTTAGGGAATTAGTGATAAGTGAATCAGAGAAGGTGCACTTTAAATTCATGAATCCTAGAGCTATTTTATGAGTTGAAGAGTCAAATAACATTTTATTATATAGGCCTGGCTGGGTAGCTCAGTTGTTTAGAGCATCATCCTGATACACCAAGGTTGTGGGATCAATCTCTGATCAGAACACATACAAGCAGCAACCGATGCATATATAAATAAGTAGGAAAACAAATTGATATTTCTCTCTCACTCTCTCCCCCTCAAATCAGTAAATTAAAAAAAAAACTATTATAGACTTTGAGATCAAATGTACATTTCCTCATTTTTATTTGCCACTACCTAAAATTCAAGACTATTTAGAGTGATATTTACTCAGCTACCCATCCCCACTAATTTTCATACCATCCCAAAGTTCTTTTGCAAAACTCTCTGTAGCAGTTGCTAAAATTCTCAGTGCATTAGGAATTATTTTGTAAATCTACACTTGCAGTCATTTGTCAGATGTTCCTTTTAATCCCTGATCTTGACTGAAATCAGATTCTGACAGGAGGACATGGCCTTTCTGTTATGAAGCTACTTGCTCCTCTACAACCTAAGACATGGGGGGAAGCAGTGATGTTCTTCTGGTCACCTGGACCATTCCTCTGACTCTTATGCCCAGATCTTCTCATCTGAGTATTCTGCCACACAGATAAAAGTCTGTTGTCATCATGAGAAGGCTCTCTGGCCACTTCCTCTAAGCCACAGATTACCTACTTCAGAGTCCTCTTGGTGGCACATTCAGACACCACCCTGAACAACTTCTGTATCCCTGTGATCACCCAACACACAGCTGAGAGTCAAATATTTCTAATCTTCTGACAAAGGCTCACTTCAGCCACAAGCTCTCATGACCATACTTTAGATCTTGTCATTGGCCTGAACTCCAACCACTTGGAACCCTAATTTCCATCATAGCAATCTCATTTTCTACCTCTTTGTCTCATACTATTTAGACAACAGACCCTTTTTCTGTCAAATGCTACCTCTCATTATGATTTTATTTGTGTACACAGCCTAGAACCACATGGTTCATAATTTTAACCACTTATTGTCAGCACTTTCAATTCCCAGTTTGTTTGTTTTTAAACTTCTGTTGTCCTGTCTTACAAATCCTCAACCTTCTATTAATCCATCCAAATGCCCTCTCTGCTACTAATAGTGAAGCTTCCATCATGGCTGACTAAAAGAACATCATCCATTCATCCAGAATTAGTGGCACTATCAAGTCATGGTCTCTATGATCAGCTGGGTTCTTGGCACTGTTATAAATGATATCATTTCACATGATTCTGGCCAAACTTAGTTCCACTGGCCACAATGACAAATCCGAACCCATACATTTATCTCTCAGTATATAGCCAGGTTCCAAATTTTCAGAAAAAAAAATAAGAAATTAAACTCTCAGTGATTTTCCTAAATTTCTTTTCCCATTCTCAATGATCTATATTTTTCTAGGTATTTTCACTCTTTTCCTCAATCTCTTGAGAAGAGCTTTATCATCTTTTTACTGCTCCAGCCCTGGGAACTCACTGCAAGATTTCAAACCTAGGTGTCAAAAACACTGATAAAACTGACAGAGACAACTTCTAGAGAAAGGCTAGTTTTGAGTACAAATAGAAAGTCTAGTTTTAGTCACGATTAAGCAAAAAAAAAAAGAATGTTTAAATTATACACAACATATTTTCAGAAATATTTCCTGATAAATAGTTAAAAAAGTAAACAGTAATTTTAAAATAATCAAGGTCTATAAATTGCATTATTGTTATGTTTTGTTCTTTTATGAATCTATAAAAAATTAAATATTTTTTAACATGTGTCCATGGTTTTGGAATATTGCCACTACAGCATCAATTATAAAAATGACTTCAGAATGGAACATTGATTTTGACAAATTTTGGAATTTGGAATTAATGTGTCAGTCATAGGTTGCATAGCAGTTAAGAATATAGTTTTTTTAGCTTAGATTTCTGGTGATGAGTCCTATCATTGACAATGATAGTAAGCAATGTAAGCTTCAGAAATATATTTAATTCTATGACTCATATAGCTCATCTGTAAAGTAAGGATAATGAATTACCAAAACCATAAGCTTGTTTGGAGTTGGAAATTAATATGTATGAAATACTAGGTACAGTGCCTGAACAGAGTAAACAATTAATAAATTGTAGTTATAGTTATTATTACTATTTCTTCATTGATTTTACCAGTCATTTAAACCAAGCTAACAAAATTGTATTCCTTACCTGGCTGGTGTGGCTCAGAGGTTGAACATCAATCCAGGAACCGAGAGGTCACAGGTTCGATTCCTGATCAGGGCATATGCCCAGGTTGTGGGCTCTGTCCCCAGGACATGGTGTATGGGAGGCAGCCAATTTATGATGTTTCTCTCTCATCTCATTGATGTTTCTATCACTCTATTCCTCTCTCTTCCTTTCTCTCTAAAAGTCAACAAAAATACAGTTTAAAAAATTTGTATTCCTATCTAAACTCAATATATTGAATGGTGAGTGGGAAAAAAAGCATATGTATATATATTTTTTTAAATCTGAGGAACTTTCGGTGCTTTTAATCAAACAAAATTAAAATTTTAATACAATGTAATTTTTCCTCATATTATTTTTACTGTTTAGATTGAAAGTTGTTTGATTGGAAATTTAAAAATTATTTAGACATTTTAGATTTATTTCCCAAATGGACAATACCCCAAAAAATTGGCCTTTAAAAATAACACATTCTTCAGTGAAAAAATAAGGCCTTACTGTATAAATTAGTTTAACCTTACATAGTTGATTTTGACTTGATAGCATTATTTAATTAAATGTCCACTTGAGTCTGATATTCTCCCAACTGAACTATAAAGAATATGTGGTACATTTATACAGTGGGATACTACTAAGTCATAATAAAAATGAAATACTGTCATTTGTTACAACACGGATAGACCTTGAGAGCATCACACTAAGTGAAATAAGTTAGACAGAAAAAGTAAAAAACCATATGATTTCACTCATATGTGGGATATAAAACTGGAAGCAATAAAAAAACAAATAAAAACAAACAAAAACTCAGAGTTACAGAAAACTGTATGGAGGTTATCAGAGGGAACAGGGGTGGAGGGACATTAAAGGGTAAAGGGGGTCAAATATATGGTGACAGAATTTCATTTGACTTTGGATGGTGGGGACACATTGCAAATTACAGATGATGTATCAAGAAATTATACACTTGAAACCTATATAAATTTATTAACCAATGTCACCCCAATAAATTTAATTTAAAAAATTCTACTTGGACAATGCATTACAAATCTCCTAGTACTTACTAATACTTAAAAATGTTTCAAAGTTAATATTTAGGTGCAGAAATACATCTTAAAATACTTAAATAATCAAAGGCTCTATATTATTTATCAGAATTGTTATCTTGATGGTTTTCAAAAAAGGTCATTACTACATGAAGAGGTGGGAGCCAACATAGATAGAAGGGTTGAATAATAGCAATAAAAACTATCCAGACAATCAGAGTCCCTAGCAATGGGGCAGGTGGGGGGGCGGCTCAGCAGG
>NW_006300375.1:7215184-7219498 GCF_000327345.1 Myotis davidii | reverse complement strand
GGGGTGTGGGGGGGAGGCGAAAGGGAGGCATGAGTTGTAATTAAAAGCATATGTGCCAGATGCCAGAAGAGTCAACGAGATGACCATATATTAACAAGCCAAGGCAGATGGTCCACGTTTGTTTGGAGTGGTCAGATGAGACTGCTGAAGCTAAAAACCATGGCATCCATTTCAGAACCAGAGTTTCTAGATATTATGTTTTAAGTGGTATATAAAACTAAATGCATCCTTTTATAAAATATGCTCTCATGCGGAAATAGCTATTACAAAAGAAATACTGCCTCTGATTATTGTAATTATACCATGCTGTTCATGACTAGCTTCCTTATTTTTTATGTAGCTGTCACTCTATATAAACAATGGGATATCTGCATGAACAGAATGACTGTATCTGATATACAATTTAAAAAGGATTAAAAATATCTTGACACAGACCCAACTTAACTATTATAAAGTCACTCAGTATAAAAGCACACCAATAGGGGAGGAGTTATGTTAAAAAGATGAGGGCTGTGTCTACTGAGTAAAAAAGAAATATGAAGAAGTTGTTTAAACATAATTTACATCAGAAGCATGAAACACACATATATCCTATATAATAAAGAGGTAATATGCAAATTTCTCATCACGCCCTCACACAAGATGGCCTCCCCCATGTGGTCACAAGACGGTCACTACAAGATGGCTGACAGGGGAGGGAAGTTGTGGGTGATTAGGCCGCCAGGCGAGGGCAGTTAGGAGTGACCGGGCCAGCAGGGGAGGGCAGTTAGGAGTGACTGAGCAGGCAGGCAGGCAGAGAGGTTAGGGGTGATCAGGCAGGCAGGCATTCTTTTTAGGGGTGATTAGGTAGACAGAGTGACTAAGAGCGATCAGGCACCCACCACCTGATCGGCCCTGCTGTGTGCGTGACGGGGGTGGCGCCGCAACCTCCCCATCAACCCTGCCTTGAGTGTGACGGGGTAGTCCCCCAACTCCCCAATCAGCCCTGCTCTGAGCCTGACCAGGGGCTGCACCTAGGGATTGGGCCTGCCCTCTGCCACCCGGGATCAGACCTAAGCCAGCAGGTCGTTATGTCCCGAGGGGTCCCAGACTGCAAGAGGGCACAGGCCGGGCTGAGGGACCCCCCTCCCCCCCGAGTGCACAAAATTTCATGCACTGGGCCTCTAGTACATATATATGTAAGCATGAATCATCATATTATCTTAATCAGATGATACCCAAATTTTTTATAAAATTGCTATTCTTTTGCTCTAAAGTCTGCTGCCACTATTGTCTTACTAGTGGCCTGGTGCACGAATGCGTGCACATTGAAAGGAAATTAATTAGAAGAAATATTTTAATATTGCTATTTGCCCTTTAAAATAGAAGTGTCAACCAAATTCACAATCGACAATGACAGATGGAAACACATGCGTGCAATTGGAGCCAGTAAGAGCTTTATATGTATCGCACATGTGTGAATCAACTTAGCCTTTTATATATGTAGAATAAACTTGCTTAATTAGACCTGCCTTCTGATGTAGCTAAACTTTTTCCAGCCCAATGAAGCACCCCAACTTCTCTTTCAGGCAACACAGCAGTAAATATCAACACAAAGCAGATTATTATTGTAGATCATGCAGAGAGAACAAAGGGTAAAATATTTAACTACAGCAGTGTTTGACTATATTCTGTGCAGTGAGAAAACCTGAAGTCATTTTCAAGGTCCACCGTTTTTTATTTCTTTTTTATTAGCCATGTAATATATATATTACATGCATATATATGTATGCACATATATGTATATACATGTTAAAGGGGCTATACCTCTAATGTACCAAAAATACAATCACACTGCATTAGGTATACCACATGTGATTTTACACAAAAGTACTGATTAAAGTATTATTATCCCAATTTTATGTACTAGAAGGTTAAGGGAAAGGGAGGTGAAATAATTTGAACATATTCCCAAAGTTATTAAAGTCTCATCTGTGCTACTAACTTGGTACTATCTAACTTGCAATTTCTGCCTTACACTGTAGTCATCGATGTCTGGTTATTAAATAGATCAAAACTAGAGTGACATGTGAGCATCCCATTAGGTATCTCAAACTCATTTCATAAAGGAGCCTTCTCAAAATGACGAGACTCTATTATTTTAATGTTTGGCATACTCCAGTGTTCTCTAGCTCTTGGCCATGTCCACTCTATTCGTCCTTAAGTGTGGGGAGGCATGGGACTTGGTTGGAAAGTTTGTAAGGAGGAATCTCTGAACAGTGGGGGCTAACGGTGGCTAGCTTCAGGGGGAGCTGGCCAAAGGTGACCACCCCTGCCTTGCCTTTCCAAACAAGTCTGATCCCCTGGGTGTTTTACTGGAATCTTTATGTTTAGTCTTCAGACGTTCTTGCTTAAACACTACAAATGCATGTGTCTTCTCAAGGATGCTTACCCTGCTGATAGTATCTAATAGTTGATTTTAGTTCAAGCTGTTGTTACAATAAAAGCCTGAGGAGGCAGGTGAAGGGGGCTGTTTGGTTTCTCAAACCAAGGAGTCCTTTACCCCTCTTTCACAGGAACATGTGTCAGAGTCATCATTCAATGGCCCAGGGTCTGCTGGTCAGCCCTGGCACTTAAGGACTAAGTTAACTCCACCCTTGGGGATTTTGCTTTGTCATGAGGGAGGGGGCAGCCTGGTGCTCTGTAAACTTCTGCTTACATCTACTGCAGGACTTAGGACTTACATTTCACCATATTTCCTATATATCCTTTTCTCTCCCACCCTAGCTATGTGCAGAGTTTATGGGGGATGCCTTGCAGATTCACTCAGAGAAGGTAGGAAAGCAAAGTCCCTTAGGCTTAGATTCTCTTTTAGTATCAGTACCCCACATTAGCAGAGAGAAACAAAATTAAGCTTTTAAGCATTTACAGAAGGGTATTTGGCAATCAAGAAAAATTTTTATTTCACTCAAGCATAAATACTCTCTATGTCCATCCATACCAAGCATGTCTTGCCGGCCACGAGTTTGACATGCTTGATCCATAGCGTCGCAAAAGGTAAGATTTCCTTCTTTTTTATAGCTGAGTAGTAATCCATTATGTAAATGTACCACTCATTTACTGATGGGCACTTGGGCTGCTTTCAAATATTGGCTATTGTAAATAATGCCACAATGAACATAAGAGTGCATATATTCTTTCAGATTGGTGTTTCAGGTTTCTTTGAATATATTCTCAGAACTGGACTCGCTGCATCATAAGGCATTTCCACTTTTTATTTTTTGAGGAAACAAGCCAGTCAGAGAAAGACAAATACCATAGATTTCACTTATATGTAGAGTCTAAGGAACTAAAAGGGAATAGGCTCATAGATACAGAGAACAGGCTGACAGCTGGCATATGGGAGGGGGATTCAGGGGTGGGTGAAAAAGATGAAGGGATTGAGAAAAAGAAAGAAAGAAAGATGGAAGGAAGGAAGGAAGGAAGGAAGGAAGGAAAGAAGGAAGGAAGGAAGGAAAGAAGAAGGAAGAAAGAAAGAGAGGAAGGAACGGAGGGAGGTTGGGAGGGAGGGAGGAAGGAAAGAAAACTTATAGACATAGACAACAGGGTGGTAATTACAAGAGGAAAAAGGGTGGGAAAAGGTAGAACAGGGTAAAGGGGGGGATAAATGGTGACAGAAAGAGACTTGACTTCGGATGTTGAACACACAATGCAATATACAGATGATGTATCATAGAATTGTACACTTGAAACCTATATAATTTTATTAACTACTGTCAACCCAATAAATTCAATAAAAAACTTTAAAATGTTTAAATAACAAGAGACCAATACTGTGGTCTTTCTCAATTCCCCTTTGGTTTAGAATTTCTGCGTAGAGCACAGTACATTGGGGCTAGACTCCGCTGGTTCTTGGAACCAGACTGAGAGGTGAACGCATGCAGCACTTCCGTGGGGCTGCCCTGGAACAATGGGCTCAGACATGGTTCCGCTGCTGGTGGAACAATATCTACAGCACACATTATATTACGTTCATTCTTCTAGAACATTCTATTTTCAGCTTTGCTGTATTGATTTTTGTCATGTTGGATGTGACTACCAAGCTGCTCTCTGCTAAGCATCTTCAGACTCAGTTTTATGTCGGTCATAAATGAACCTCATGTGCATAGTAGGATTCTGACACATACACACCTTCATGCAGATACCTGCCTGGGAGTGGTCCCTTCTGACATTACAAACCTATTAAGGTATAGCTTGTTTAATAGTAGAAAAGTGACTCAAAGGCATAATCATTAAGTAGATGTTGATGTGGACATCAAACATGATCAGTTTTCT
>NW_006300375.1:7198624-7214232 GCF_000327345.1 Myotis davidii | reverse complement strand
GTCAAGAAAGACATGACATTTCTACATGAAGGTATTTAAAAGTTATTTGAAAGCTAGCATGTTTAACTTCAGCTAATTTTAGAGAATTGTGATTTATTATATCAAATACTAGGGGCCCAGTGCACAAATTTGTGCACCTTGAAAGGAACTGTGGGCTTTGAGGCTGCTGTGGGCACAGGGGTGGGTCTTGGCCCATCCTCCACGCCTCTGCCCCACCTCTCCCACCTCAACTCCCAGTCCCCTGTCTGCCTGCAGCCCCACTCCCACTGCAGCTCCCACACACAGATGATGCAGAGCAAGTGGGTGCAAGCAGGGTCGGTTATGGCAGCGGGGCCAGTGACGGCAGCAAGTCTGCTACCCTGATCTCCCCTCAGGAGCAGGAGGAGGTGGAGAAGCCCTGAGGGACGATCAGGGCTTGCACCCACTGACAATGCCGAGCGATCAGGCCTGGCACCAGGTGCCAGCAGCGGGTATGAGCGCCAGGCGGGACTGCAGCATGCGGGAACAAAGAATTTTCAGTAACTACCAGAGGCTCTCCCTGATGACAGCAACCAGCACCTCAGCTTGGTCTGGCACCCCGCTCACCTGCTCCACCATCCTGCTGTGGCCGACGCCCGCCATGTTCTGTGCATGAACCCTGGTAGTCAGCGCACGTCATAGCGACTGGTTGTACAGTTGTTCTGCCATTTGGTCTATTTGCATATTAGGGTTTTATATATATATAGATTGTTGAAAGTATTACAAATGTCCCCCTTTTTCCTCCATTGATCCCCTTCTCCCCGCTCCTCCCTCTCCAAGGCCTTCATGCACTATTACCTATGTCCACGGGTTATGCATATATGCATATAAGTACTTCAATTAATCTCTTACTGCTCCCCCCTGGATTTAAATGAGCCAAGAAGGTTAAGCTTTCTTTGTTCCTTAGGCAATGTACTTCTGCCTCCCCGTGCTCAGACACGCCCATTTTCCTGCAGAACCCACAATAAACATCCACATCAGAAACCAGAGTCACTGTACATAGGCTGTTTCCCATCAGTTAACACCTTCTTGGCCCATTCTTACCCCACATTTAATACCCAAACATGTTGGTAATTTTAATTCTTAATCCTTAGCATTTTCTTGCTCTGAATCAACGCAATGAACTCCTGATCCTTTGTGATTCTAAATGTTTCCACTCATTTAGCCCAGGTATTTAGCACTACTTCCCTGTGATCCAACTTCTCAAAGTTAGTGTATTATAATTACCTGTACAAGTCTTGAAAATTGAAAATGTCTGAGATTCCTTATCATAGACTTTTATTAATTGGTTCTGGGTGGTACCCTGAGATTTTTTTTTTTAATTAAACACCTGACAGTTGTTCATAGCACATTAAGGCAAGGATTGCTTTTCAGGAATCATCCTCACTTCTCTGCAATTTTATCAAGCAAAATTAAGTATTTACTAGTAGATGTCCCAGCTGAGTTTCTGGGGCATAGGTGGTATACTGAAGAACTCTGAGGAGTGATTCTGATGAATTCCTGCGCGACATATAATTTATCTTGATCTTACACAATCCTAAGAGTATTCAACTGCCCACACTTTTAGACGATAATGTTATCTTGGGAGTGAGTGATTTTTTATAGCTGCCTCAGAAGATGGCTCTTTCCATGTCACAGTCCCTGATTGCTGAGTGATCTGTACTTGTCACAGGAGCCCTGCTGGATTCTGATTTCTTGCTCAGAGCTTTTGACCTGGTCTTTTTGTTCCATAAGTCTTGACAGACTGATGCCAGAACTTCTGCCTCTACCCCGGATTCTTCTCTCTTCACTGTCCCCACTCTAGAGCCATGTGACCTTGTTTAAATTTTGACTTCACTGTCCTAAAAGAACTGTGTTCTCCCTTTTACTTTTTTACTCTGCAAATCAACCCTCGCACCTATACTTTATTAACTGCTTTCCAGCTAAACACTAGGCCTTCACCCCCACATGGCCCCACTGATCCCTGCAATACACTACTTTCATCTCGACACCTCAGCCTCAACTGCTCCATCAGAGATATGGGCTGCAGTATTCTCACACCTTTCCTATGCCAGGGACTTCTTTCTAAGACATGGATTTTCCATGGTGACAAAGGAAACTTTCCTTTTAGTGTGTTAGCTGCAATTTTAGCAATAGCCACCAGCAGATCATCCAAGGTTCCTGCCATCAAATTGTTCACAATCACCATTTTTATTTGCCCAGTTGGGAACAATTCATCATAATCAAATGGTGCAGGGAGGCCCTTGTAAAGGCCATGTGTGTGGAACCTGTTTCAGGTATTCCTTACCAATAACTGGTATGAACAACTTGTTTTCTGACACAACAAAATATAGGGTGGGACAAAAGTGGGTTAACAGTGGTTTATATGGAAAATAATGCAATACTAAAATAAATAGCAATACGAGAATAAACTCTGTTTTGCATACAATGGTAAATCTACTTGTGCCACGCTGTGTTATAATTTCCTAATACTATCTCTATCAAATTCTTCGTGGCAATAAGTATTAGGTATCCTTTGAGGCTATCCATAAAAAGGATTTCACTAGTACATGAAAGTGTTCATCTCCAGATACAACACTTTTAAGTGTCCTGCAATAATTCTTATGGGAATTAATTTAATAAGGCTTTTTCTCTAGCTTTGGATATTAATAATGACAATATGTTTGCATAAAAATTCATAATATCTAAGACTCCTTCACATGAATTATCTCATTTCATCATAACAAAACTCTGTGATACAGATAGTAAATTTTATTGCTCCCATTGTATAGCCAAGATACTAAAGGCCACTGCAGTGGCACGGTTTGCCTTATATTAAGAAAAGGCGAACCAAAACACATGGCTTCTTGCACTATGCCCAGGGTTTATCTCATCATAAAGCTTACCTGTAATTACCACCTTATGCTCCAGATAAAAGCAAAGCTGGCTAGTTGAACCCAGAGGAAGCAAGCCCAGGATTCTGTCCGCTGTGACTGTTACCTTCTCGTAAGCCACAGAACAGTTTTAAGGAAGGAGTGATGTGATCAAGTATTATGTTTTATAGAAAAAGAAGACAGAATTAAAAGGAAGAGATTACTCTGGCATAATAAACTAGTGTGGAGGACAGCATGAAGGAGTAAAAGGCATCATCTGTCCACTCACAATAGATGAGAAAAACCATAAAAACTTGCTGAAAATGTCCAAGGAGTTTTGTCTGACTCCAGCTTAGGCAGATTGGGTGTCTGGACAAGTTTAGCCTAACTGGGGTTATTCTGGATGGGATCTTTTTGACCTGACTTTATTCCTCCTGTTAGTAATCATTGAAAAAGGAGTTTTAAGTACCTGTGCCTTCAGATGCTTAAAGAAAAAAAACACACTCATGTTGTAAATGCAATTCTTTTGAATATTTTACAAAATAACCCACAGCCTGCTCAGGAAATGCCTAACAATAAATCCTAGGCAACCTGTGAGCCTTGTCCTCTTATCTTTGCTTTGAGATTATACTCAGATTCCGTTAATATAGTTTTACCGTAGCGTTAAAACTGGGTATCAAGGACCTGATTTGCTAATGAGTGAAATTAATTTCCTAACTGGCTCTGGGAATTATTTTTTAAATGGCTTTGGACAAGTTACCCAACTGTAGAGGATATAATTTTATCATTGTAATATAGAGATAGTGACACTTACTTTGTAAATTAATGTTATATAGATGGATTAATATATAGAAAGCCAGTAGCAGTGCCTGACATATAGTAAATAAATACACAATATTTGTTATTATTACGAACATCTAGTGCTTCATTTGGAGCCGGCTCAGAAAAGTGTCCACAGTGGCCTGAGAGTGTGAATGAGCAAACTGAAGTCCAGAGCAGGTCTTTGAACCAGAAGTGCTCAGATATTGGTTGATTCCAAGGTTTAGGAAGAGTAGTTACAAGGAGAACCTGAAGCATAATGCTGTGCCATAAAGTGAAAAAGTGCTCAAAATAAAAAATAAATGTAAAGAAAAGCAGATGGGGACATGATATACAATGCAAAAGTCGGGTAAAGAGTTCCCACCAGTCAACACTGGAATCATTATACAGATTAAGTACAGTAATTAATTATAAACCATGAAAAAAATCATGAGTTGTGTATTGATAATAGGTAATGAATAAATAAATATATACATACAAACATACATAAGTAAGAGAGAAGGGAGGTCTTTTCCTCAAGGAGAGTGAGGAAGGGTACCTGGTAAAAGTTTAGATATGGGTAGGGAAGAAAATCACTATTTTGCGATCATCAGAGAAGGGATTGGACCAGGAAAGAATTATCAATGAGTGCTATAAATTTTTTTTATGTAAAGCAGGATATTTTCATGGTCTTAAAGTTTCTCTTCACTGATTCCTTATTAGTTACAGGGGGCAGGGGGTTAATTATACATAAAGATAATTGTTTAAGTGACTAAAACAAATTTCGCCGGCAAGGGACAGATGGATTTCATGTATTCAGACATGATACCCTGAAACACAACACCTGTGCAGTAACCCTGATCTGAAAGAAACATTTAATCTATCACAAATAAACACCAGAAACACAAAATGAAAATGTTTCTACTATATACCAAAGAAGGGGGAGCTTCATTCTTCAAAAAAAAAAAAATGTTAATGTCATAAAAGACAAAGAAAGGCTATGGAGATATTCCAGATTAAAAATATCTAAAGATATATGACTAAATACGATCCATGACTCTTGGATACTGTATGGGATGGAAAAAAGAACTCCTATAATATATTATATTATTGGGTCATCTTTCAAAATTGAAATATGAAACTATGAATGGTAAATTAAAATATTTTCCAGCATTGATGTCCTGCCCAAATTAAAGTTTTTGAGGATGGTAGCAGTACTGTGGTTATGTAAGAGAATATTGCTATATTTAGGAAATACATGTAGCAATATTTAGGGATAAGAAGCCATAATCTATGTTAGTTATAACTTAAATGATTCAGAAAAATTATGTCTGTGTAAGTTATATATGTATAATGTGTATCACTATATATATCTCTCTGTGTGTGTAAATAAAATGTGAGAGTGATAAATGAGGTAAAATATTAGCAGTAAGTGAACCTAGATAAAGAATAATATGAATGAGAGAGACCAAGATGGTGGCGTAGGGTGTAGACCTGTGTGTGCTGCCTCCCACAACATCATTGAAACTACCAACTATAAGACAAACAACCACCACTCAGAACCATGGGGAAGTTGGCCCAGTGGAAGTTCTACAACTGGAAGGAAGGAAAGAAGCGTAGTGAGACTGAGTAGGAGCTACAGAGGCGCCAAGAACAGAGGTACAGAGTCGCGCGCCAGGTGGGCTGCAGCTGGATGCACGGTGTTTTTCAATCGGAAGGTGTTACGAACTCGAATCCACTGGGCTTGTCCTGGTCGGGTCTCTGAGGCCCCAGACCCCACAGGGGAGGCGGCACAGCCTTGCAGGGTCGGAAAGCGAGGGAGGCTCTGGAGTGCAGCTGCTCGCGGCACAGGGGGACACGAAGTCCCGGAGTCCCAGAGAGGCGAGGAGCCACGAAGATGCTGCCATTGCTATTTGTTCCGCCCTGGTGTCTCCCTGAGACCCCACCCTACTCAATTTACATCCCCATCCAAGCCTTAACAGTGGCACAAAAAGACCCACCTGCACTTTTGAAACATAACCCAACAAATTGCAGACTTCCACTCCTCCTACCCATAAGAGACACACTCACGAAGCAGACCCAGGAGAACCAAGATGGCGGCGTAAGGTACTGACCTGTGCGTGCTGCCTCCCACAACAACATCGAAACTACCAACTATAGGACAAACAGCGATCATTCGGAACCATGGGAAAGCTGGCCCAGTGGAAGCCCTACAAGTGGAAGGAAAGAAAGAAGAGGACTGAGACTGATTAGGATGTGCAGAGGCACTAAGTACAGAGCCCAACCCAACAAACTGCAGATTTCAACTCCTCGCATCCAAAAGAGACATACTCAAGAAACAGAACCAGGTTCGGAGGAAGCCAGAGCTGGACCAGGCTGGGCCGGCGACATGGAACCGCTGTACCAGCAAACGCACTGGCAGGTCCACCAGTTCCAGTGTCACATGGGACGCTGGGAGATGGCAGACAAGCAGTCTGTGCACTTAGTAGAGAACGAAATCCAAGCAAGCATACCAGATATTCAGCTACCAAGAACGCCTGGAGATTTTGTCCAGCAAGGAGCCACCCAACAAAAGACAGAATGCCAAACTTCGCGTTGCCCCAGTGAGGGGGCGGGGTGGCGGGGAGGGGGGCGGGGGAAGGAATGACAGTTCAGTTTTGCATACATTAACCTGATCTGCCTGTGGGACATCCAGTAGGCAGCTTATTGCATGGGACTCAAGTTCAAAAGAGAGCTGTGAGAGTCAGATGCTCCTTTTAAAGGATGGTGTTAGGGTAACATTTGGGCAAGGACCACATAGCCATGAAGGCCCTGTCTGAGGGGAGAGCATGTTGGTGAGATATAAAGAAAAGAACTGGGGCCTGCCCTAGAGAAAGACAGATGAAGGGAAAGCCCGGGGAAAGTCAAGGGGGTGGGGGGGAAGGAGACATATGTAATACTCTTTGTAATACTTAAAGAAATGAAAATTATTTTTAAAAAAAAGAATAATATGAATGTTCTTTGTACTAATTTTATTTTTACAATTTTCCTGTAAGTTTAAAATTATTTCCATTTTCAAAGTTAAAAGTATAAAAATAGGTCCTTGGACAGTAGCACATTATTTTCATCAAAATAAAATAATTGTAGTGAAAGTGCCTAAATCCAAAGTTGCTAGTGTGTTTACTGTATTGTTGTTCTTTCTTTTTTACTGAATTTCTTTGGGTGACATTGGTTAATAAAACTATACATGTTTCAAGTGTTCAACTCAGTAAAACACTGCATCACGCGTCCCCTGCCTGGACCGGCGACATGGAACCGCTGTACCAGCAAACGCACTGGCAGGTCCACCAGTTCCAGTGTCACATGGGACGCTGGGAGATGGCAGACAAGCAGTCTGTGCACTTAGTAGAGAACGAAATCCAAGCAAGCATACCAGATATTCAGCTACCAAGAACGCCTGGAGATTTTGTCCAGCAAGGAGCCACCCAACAAAAGACAGAATGCCAAACTTCGTGTTGCCCCGGTGAGGCCGGGATGGCCCCAGTGAGGCTGGGACAGCCCAGGTGAGGCCAAGATGGCCCCACTGAGGTTGAGATGGCCCTGGTGAGGCCGAAACAGCCCGGGTGAAGTCGAGACAGATAATAAAGACCAATATAAACGGATGAACAAAAATAGATGCAGAGACAGAGCAGCATTGAACAGACTGTCAAACTGCAGTGGGAAGCCTGGGGAGGGTTTGGGCAGGGGGGTTAAGAGATCAACTGAAGGACTTATATGCATCCATTAAGAATAACCAATGGACACAAAACACTGGGGGATAGGGGAGGCCCGGGGAAAGTCAAGGGGGTGGGGGGGAAGGAGACATATGTAATACTCTTTGTAATACTTAAAGAAATGAAAATTATTTTTTAAAAAAAGAATAATATATGTTCTTTGTATTTTTACAATTTTCCTGTAAGTTTAAAATTATTTCCATTTTCAAAGTTAAAAGTATAAAAATAGGTCCTTGGACAGTAGCACATTATTTTCATCAAAATAAAATAATTGTAGTGAAAGTGCCTAAATCCAAAGTTGCTAGTGTGTTTACTGTATTGTTGTTCTTTCTTTTTTACTGAATTTCTTTGGGTGACATTGGTTAATAAAACTATACAGGTTTCAAGTGTTCAACTCAGTAAAACACTGCATCACGCGTCCCCTGCCTGCAGTAAAGTCTTAGTCCCCATTTTTCCCTCTTTGCCCTCTTCCACCTCCTCCCACCCCCTTTCCCTCTAGCTATCACCTTCACCTTTTTTCACCCAGCCCGTGAATGGCCTACAAACATTTATTTTGTTTTCTGATAGAAACAGGTATTTAAAATCATGTAAGTGAGAAAAAGTCACTTCTGTTAGTTCCCGGACCAACTATTTTGCTTTTCTCACAGCATTTTGTTCCTCCCCTTTGTCATTCTGTTTGCTAAGCCATCAACAATGGCTCATTTTTATGAATAATAAAATGCATATGAGTTTTACTTTCAGTTTTTATGGAAGAGAAATAGCTAAGGGCAGGGATCACATCTTATAAATTTTCTGAGTATTTTTATTGAGGTTTTTTTTTAAATTCACAGTTCTAAGACTTTTATAGTTTGGAAATAAGTTGTGTTGCCTGTTCTTCCTGCTTCTTTACTCTGCTTGTAGATTTAGGAGGCACATATATTTTTAAATTACGTATTACATTATATAGAATCTGTGAGGAATTAATAATCTCACCTGTTTCACGCCTTTCTTACAAAGATCTGAGGGTAAAAATATCCTCAAACCTTTGAGATCTTCCTGTGCCAACTCTGGGTCAACTTGAAGTTCTACTGAGTTGTTTTTAGGTTTTATGAAAATATTTTCATATTTTATAGTCAGTGAATTCCACATTGATATTATCTTCATCGCTTTTGATTTTTTTAAGTTAGGTAGTTTATAAGAAAACACCAAATAAATAAAGTGCTAATTTCTACCTCAGAAGACACACAATTCTTGAGAGTTGGTGGATTAAAGATTTACCAATATTTGAACATATAAAAAGAATACCAAGTAAATGAGTAAAATGATACATTTAACGTGCAAATTTTAATAACCACATTTTTAATAACCTGTAATGGGCATTTTTTTGGTACAAGTAGATTTATTACACAGACACCTGAAAATTCATGCATTTTAAAAAAGCTGAAGTTGAACTACTAAAAAATCTATTTGAATTTCTCTGTCCTAGTCTTTCTAATAAGATATTTTAGTGTCCAAAATCTAATAAAATTGCTTCAGGCTTTTGGTTTGAATTTTCAATGCACTGTCTGAAATAACCCCAGGACTAAAATGTAGCACATTAGTTATTTCTAAAACATTGTAATGGACCATATTAACTCTAGAGAATACTGATGAGTAAAAAGGAAATGAGCAGAGGAATTAAGAGAAATACATATAATGAATATTTCACATAAGTATAAATTACTTAAAGGATGTCATTAGAGCATTTGGTTCAGCTCTCAGATTTTGAATTAAAAAACCATCCATATTCTATGGAATTGTTTATTGTAACTAAATCATTGATGTGTTTGTCTGCTCAGGTTGACAAAACGTAATAGTGTAGCCTGGGTGCTTAAACAGGATATTTTCAACTTCTGAAGCCCCAGGAATGGGATAATATATGTGCATTCTTTCACCTTGTAGTAACCTGTTTTATCAAAGTTTCAGATAAATGTGCAACATTTCGCTTTAGTGTCTTTTGTGAGAGTAGTCTTGATAGCATTTTAAAGGTATTTTCATGCCCAAACTCACTAAGCTGGCACTGGGAAAATAATTGTAAGCGAGCTCTTCCAGTATATGTTCCCCGTCACTTTTAAAAAAAATTATTTCTAAATAAACAATGCATATCTACATTCCTTTGCAACTAAGAGACTGATTTCTATTCTTAAGAAATATCTGCTGAGAAAAATAACATCCTTTCCTTAACAGTGATTGTTGACTTCCCATGTGAGCTCGCGGTGCTATCTATGTAAGTATGTTCCTGACTCTGAACTCTAGAAAGATCATTGATGTTCACAGTATCCTCCAAGACTGCTTTGGCCATGGCAGCTAGAAGTTTACTTCAGTGTCTCTGAACTTGACCTCCATGGAAGCATTTCGGAGGGGCTTTGATTCCTGACAGCATGTATGAAGTAGAAGAAGGGTGGGGGCCAGGGAGGGTGTTTTGTAGAGGAAGCATTTTCTTGATTTCTCATTTCAAGATTGGGGAAATAAATATGCAAAGAATTCAAATACTGGAAACTGTAAAGGCATTTGGGGAGACTTTTTTTTAGAAATATAATTTAATCATATAAATTATAACAGGCAGCAGCTGCCTCAAAGCAAAAACCAAGGCATGAGATCTGAAGTACAGCGGTGACAAGGCGACTTGGGAGGAAAGGAGACCTGCTGGGTAAGGCGGCATTGCTTGACAGGTGACTTGAGGGGGGATGGGAGGACATCCAAAACCTCTTGGAGCCTCCTGGAAGTCATAGAGGTTAGCGGAGAGAGAACTAACAGACCAGAAGACTGTATAATTTGGAACAAGGATATGAAGCAGGGATGCTGTGTGAACTCCACAGACAAAGCCTGAATAACAACTGAGTACCTCAGCAGACACCTGTATTTGCAGTAGATCACTGGGAGGACTGGGTGGGTCGAAGCACATAGACACAAACAAGGACAATCAAGGTGGAAGTGCTGCTCCAACCATCCAGACTCCCCAGAGTAGGATCCTAGAATAACATACAAGGAAGAAGCTGTTCAGACTAGAGTGAGGTGGGGATAGAATGGGAGAATTCTGAAAAGACTGAGCTTGCACCTATAATGCTGAATTTACCTAGAATTGATGAATATGTTTTCTGGTATTACAGAGAACATGGGGCTTGAAATTAAAATGGTGCTGAGTGACAAAGAAATAATCATCTTACCACCTGAATAGATGTCTCATCATTTTCCCCACTACCTTTTCAATACCTAATTCAAATAATCAATAGTTATTAATGTTAATATAGGATTCACTTTCCCTTTGTTCTCTCTGTTCAGAGGGTAATGTTAAAAACACATATACACTAAATGGATTTATTTTTATGCTCTACACCAGTGATTGGCAAACTCACTAGTCAACAGAGCCAAATATCAACAGTACAACGATTGAAATTTCTTTTGAGAGCCAAATTTGTTAAACTTAAACTATATAGGTAGGTACATTGTTATTAACTTAATTAGGGTACTCCTAAGGCTTAGGAAGAGCCACACTCAAGGGGCCAAAGAGCCACATGTGGCTCGCGAGCAGCAGTTTGCCGACCACGGCTCTACACTAATAATGTGCACACACATTAATTGTCACAAAATAGCATAGAAATGAGCCCTGTATTTTTCTCTTCTCATTTAAACATGGCTTAAAATATTTACATAAATTATTTTAAAGTTTGGCATGTCTTTTAATATGGCAATGTAATATATACAAAAACTTTTAGGGTTAACATTTTCCTGACACATAATTCACTGCAAATGCTACCTGCCATTATTTGATGACTAAATGCGTTCCTTAGCAACTTCCCTTCTCTTAGGAAACTGAATTTATTTGTATAAAAGGAAACTATTTATCATGATGATCCAATTTTCTATTCTTTTCAGAGCCAACTCAATATACTTCATTTAAATTTCCCTTTAACATTAACTTTAGAGTTATTTGTGTGTGTTTTCTTACTTTTATGTTATTTCTTCCAATTTCTTCCAAATGACTACAAGATAGTTTGTCTGAATGTCTAGGAGATTATAAGAAGGAAATACCCTCATAAAGACAGTATCTATAATTATGTCATTGGAACTCAAACAAGAATATCCTCTGCTCATTTAGTGTCTACCAAATTGGGACAACAAGCCTCTTCATTTCCTGTTTCGTCAACGAAGTAAAACACATTGTATCTGATATGTCATTAATAGTCAAGATTAATGGAGATAATTAAAAGTAGTAGTTTTAATGGAGAAAGATAGTGAAGGTTAGTACTTTCATGAAAAATGCTATTAAGATTTTAATTAACTGGTTACTACCTAAAACAAAGTTCTCCATTCTTTCTCCACGCTTAGATGAGGCAGAAATTAAAATCACTGAAATTTTTTCTACCTCAACACAAATTCCAAAAAATATTATCTTTATACCAACAGCAGAAGCATATGAAGACATAAACTATCTTAACTTTATTTTAATGTCATTTATGATTGAGGAACTTTTCTTTAACATAAACTGTGAATTATTCTGAGTATGAATTGATCAGTCGATATATATCATCCCTAAGAAATGAAAAGCTGAAGCAACAGTAAAGGTGAAAGGCATAAGATTGGCATGAGATAAAGTTAGAGGTCTCCAGGCACCTGGCTCTCTCCAAATTAAATCAATAAGTGCAAGTCTGTGGCCCTTAGGTTAGATGAAATGAAATAGTACAGATCAAACATTCCCCAAAATTCATTAGCACTATAGATTAGATATAGCAGGATCTTAAATTTTGAAAAATAATGTTTTTGAAATTGTTTGCGATCCCAATGGGAAATATAAACATTGTTATATTTTGTTATATATTTACTTTAATGACATTCATATTTTTAAAAATTAATTGTGCCTGGTGACTATAGTTAATAATACTGTATTTCATATTTGAAAGTTCCTAAGAGAGTAAATATTAAAAGTTCTCTCTCAAAAAAACATATTTTGTACCTATGTATAGTAACGAATGACAACTAGAATTACTGTGGTGATCATTTTGCAATATACACACATTTTGAATCATTATGTTGTATACCCGAAGCTAATATAGTATTGTATGTCAATTATATCTTAATAAAGAATATTTGAGAAGAGAGAATGTTAGGAACCTAATAAGCACAAATACAGATATATTTTAAATTGCATAAAATGTCAAATGGGTGATATGATAGCTATGTTATTGCTAGGGGTATGGGGGAGGTGGAGGAGGGTATAGGAGGCATAAATGGGAATGGAAGACTTGACTTGGGGCGGTGAGCAGACAATACAGTGTACAGATGATGTGTTGTGGAATAGTGCAACTGAAACCTGTATAATTTTGTTAATCAGAGTACCCCAATAAATTCAATAAAAAGGGAAAAAAAGACCATCATGTTCTGTGACTCTAATTGCTCAAATAACATGCATAATTATAAAGAAAAATGGATATAGAGAATTTGATGAATAATTTAATAATTATGACAAAATGACTGCCTGCAAGTGTAGTTTCTCAGGGACAATAAAATGGCCCTTGGAGTAAACTGAAACATTAAATAGGACTTGAGATAAAAGGCAAAAAATATGGTTGATTTCAAATGAATCAACAGTACGTAAAACAAAGAAAGCTAGTCTAATCTTGGGGTGGGGGTTAAGAAAACGTTGCCTGGAGAAATGTAACTTCAATGGCATCTTAAAGATGATCAGGAACTAACCCGTTGAAGGGTTATCTAAATCATTCCACTGAGAAGAATAGAAGATGCTCAATGTTGCCATCAGTCATTTCCTCTCACACAAGTTGTCATAGCTGCAACAACCACAATCTCAATGGTTTATAACAAACAGGGTTTGAGGGGTTTTGTTTGTTTGTTTGTTTTTGTTTTTTGTCAATCAGATTAAATATCTTTCATGGAGCAGCTGTACCTTCTTTTTGATAGGACAATCTGAATGTACACACAATGAGTACACTCATCCAGGGCAAAGGGACAAAATCAGTGACAGAACACATGATGGCTTTTAATTGCTCTGCTTAGAAGTGGAACACAATGCTACCCACCACATTGACTGCAAAGGCAACCAGGCCAATAACCCTTAGCTAATTATTGATGCAAAAGGAAGCAAAAGCAGAGCCAGACATTGTTGGTCATAGTCAGCTGAGATGCAGAGGCCTGTTTGCTTCACCAGGAAGCTTGTTTCACACTCCCCCAGGGAACCACCAGTCCATTCCCCACAGATCACTGGTGGAAGGGAGAGAACAAAGAGGGAGGTAAACACATGGGCAATAAAATCAAAATGGGGCAGGGGAGGTGCTTGACCAAAGAGGACTATCAGTCTAACCTAAGAAGGGGATTATTCCTTAGGGCGTACGGGGTGGAATCCAATGGAAGCCAGTGAAATCTTGGGAAGTTAATTGGTTATTTTGAAAAATAATCCCAGGAGAACAAAGCTCTCTCTCTCTGTCTCTCTCTCTCTCTCTCTCTCTCTCTCTCTCTCCCTCCCTCCCCATGTTCTCTCCCACCAGGGAGCATGTGACAGTGCGGGCCTAGTGGCCACCTGGGGTCTGCAGAAGACAGGCAGGCCCCAAAGGACTATGAAGCAGGCCTGGGAAAGACACGGTCTGACTTTTTCCACGGCGGGATAGAGAGAGATGGGACATTGAAAAGCCAAGAGAAGAACTCTGTTGATATTGCATCATAAATAAACCTTGCCACATCACAATCTCCTGTGATGGATCTTTGGATTTGTTTCCTCTCAATCCCATGGAAGAACCTATTTTCCACTGAGAACGCTACCATCCATGTTGACTTGCAAAGACACCAGGCCAATAACCCTTCTAGAGGGAATGGCAACAAATTCTTGGGAACAGTAACACAATTTATCAAAATTTCTAATAATTTCAAATAATGTTTACATGATTTAATTTCAAAGGAAAAATTGTTAGAATATATTTTCTGTTTCTAAATAACTTTCAGATTCCAATGCACAACTAAACCATGAATAAAATGCTGATCATTATGACTGCAAAATGCTAGTTTCTGATAATAGAGACAGTGATATACCTTTCCCTTGTTATATTACATTGTTATTCTTCCCATAAAAGAAAATCTCACTTAAAACTCCCATTTCTATTCACTGGGCACAGACATAAAAAGCATTTCTGGGCTTGGCATCTTGAATTCACCAAGACTTCCAACATCCAACCTAATAAAATGAAGGGGCTTGGGCTCTTCTTAATTGGCATTGTCCTATGGGCTCTTCAGTGGCCAGGACAGCCTTCTCATGCCAATCTCTGCTCTTGAACCCAGTATTCTCAAATGGCACCAAAAACAAAGTTCTTCAGATTTGGACTTATCTACATAACCCTCAGCAAAGTGAACCTGGCCTTTAGCCAGACCTTCTATTATTTCTTGCAATCCAAAAACCATATAGTACCTTATAAATATATCTAGTTCTTTCTTTTGGTTGAACCTCATGTCTTTCTCATGCCAATTCTTTGCTCTTGGTTCTACATGTTTGCCTCTCTTCCTCCTCTCCTCTCCTCTCCTCTCCTCTCCTCTGTAGACATTTCCTAGGCATCCACGCCAGCTTGCGTCTTGCTAGTTTGCCCAATGGTAGGCCCTCGTGGAAGACTGGACAGTGGGAGATGGGGAGAAGGAAGACATGGAGAAGCTAGGTGTGGGGAGCCGATATAGGGTTAAGCCTCGGACTGACCTGTTGGCAAAGTCACAAACAGGTCTTTTGAGTCTTAAATAACCCAATCCGAGAGGTGGCCGCTGATTTACACGTGCTATCATTTAAAAAATAAAAAAAGGGGGAATTTGCCGGAAGCCAGTCCATCCTTGCTGCTTGACACAGTCACTGCAGGGAAGAAATATCTGCACAGCATATGTTTCAAGGGACCTGGTGTATATGGCATACTGTTCTTAGTATGTTTGCTCCCCTTCTTAGCACTATGTGTTTTAACCATGGTCACCTCTCCAAGAAAGGTTGTTTCCTCAGGTAGGGATTTTTCCCTGGAATTAGGTATTAACAGGACCAAGGAAGGGAATAAATTAGTAAAACCTCTTAACTAAGTGCCAGGCAGGTAATTAGTCACTTTAACTACAAACAATCATGCTTAAGCTACATAATCTTTACTCTCTGGAATGGAGATAAGAAATGCCCTAACCTTTGGAATAGAATTGATATGAT
>NW_006300375.1:7194068-7197577 GCF_000327345.1 Myotis davidii | reverse complement strand
AAGTTAAAAAAAAAGTTTAGCATCTACTTTTCTTGAATACACTGTGCCTCTGATGAAGCAACCTTAACCATGGGTGAGCAGGAACGTGGGCATGCCTGGCATCTCATGGAAATGGGTGAGGTGGTGGCCAATATGAGGGAATTAGACCTCGGTTATAGAGTGTAGGGTGTGAAAGAGACTCTGTTGTGGCCATGCTCACGTCTTCTTGTTCATACTCTAAGTTATCTCAGCCTACAAACTGCAATCACCTACATTTCTTTGACAGAGGGCTTTCTCTTCCTACCGAAACCTCATTACTTCTTGTATGAAGGGATGGAAGTGTCAGAAAATTACCTGAATCACTCCTTCACCACACACAGAGCACCAAATTAATGTGTCTTTATATATATATACTAGAGGCCCAATGCACGAAATTCATGCAAGAGGCTCGGCCTTCGAAGCTCTGGCTACCCTGGCTGGCCCTCACAACCCCTCACAGCCTTGTCCAGCCTTCACAGCCTCAGCTTCCTCCAGAAGGTTGTCTGGACGGTAGTTCTGCTATTCGGTCTAATTAGCATATTAGCTCTTTATTACATAGGATGTTTTAATTGATTTTAGAGGGAGAGGAAAGAAGAGGGAGGGAGGGGAGAGAAAGAAAGACATCCCAACTCTTAAGAAACATCTATTGGCTGCCTCCTGCATGGCCCCTATTGGGGTTTGAGCCTGGACCCAGTCATGTGCCCTGACTGGGAATTGAACTAGGACCTTTTGGTGCATGGGCCAAAGCTTAACCAACTGAGTGACACTGGCCAGGGCTCAATGTTTCTTAAGAGTTGGGATGTAAATACCCTGAGATGAGATAAATCCCCAATTCCCCCAGTGAAATTAATCATCCAACTGCCCATGGAGACAACCTTTTTTTATTGGCTGCCTAACCATTGCATCTGCCCATGTCTCTGCCATCTGGCCCCTAAAAAACTCAGGCAGAGAATATTAGATGATGGTGAATCACCATAAACTTAACCAAGTGGTGGCCCCAGACACAGCTACTGAGCTGGATGTGGCCCCTTCATTAGAACGGCTCAACAGGCTTGTTGGGTACCTGATGTTTAGCTACTGATTTGGCAAATAACTATTTTCAATCCCTGTCGGAAAAACCAGGAATCATCTTGTACACACTTTGAATTAAGAGAAATATACATTCATTTTCTTTCTCGTAGTCATGTAAACTCTCCTGTTCTCAGTCACAATATAGGTAAAACAATGGGAAAAAAAACATTTAATAGATATGTGGTAAATGTTTTTAATTATTTAAGCTTTTGCTTACAAATGTTGGGTATCACTATGTATATGATGAGTTTAAAATTAATCACCTTGTGCAAATTAGGACGAGATTCTTGAAAAAAATAAAAATGTAATTTTTATAAATTATTGCCTGTCATTTAGGAAATTAGGATAAAATTTCCAGAAACTGTATCATACACATACGTTAAAAGTGAAGTATTTAAAACAACTTGAATGAGAATTGAAGATAAAGTGCTATTAAAACTGTGATAGATGACTCAAAATTGGCTATAATGATGACAAAATACTGATATCAAAATTTAAAGAGAAGAGTTTGAGTAAAATTAACTCATAAAATGTGATGGTAGAAACTACCTTTTTATAGTAATACACTGCTTAACAGAATACTTTTAAATATGTTTGTAACTAAATTTAAAATAAACATAACAGGTAGACATGTGACCAGATTTTTTTTTTAATGTACATGTTCAAATTATCCATGGTGAGCTGTATTCATTCCTCTAGCTGGCTCAGAAATGATACAGTACCATTTCCCCCAGAGAGCTTCTTGTAGTCAGGATGTCTGTATCAGACGAGCTCAAGAGGCACTGTGCTGTATTTGCAAACACTAACCCCATTTGACTCACAAGCCCTGTTCCACTATTTTATTTGCCATAGCAAGGTAATTCCTTGTCAATTTTTTTTTCTTGAATTCTTGGCAAACCATTGTTGCTCCAGCCTTCTCTTTTAGAGAATTTTTATGAGTTTATTTGAACCAATCTCAAGAGATTCAGAAAATGCTTCGGAGAATGGCAGTTTTACTTCTTATTTTATACATTACAATCAAAGGAGGAGACATAAAGAGGGTTACATCAAATTCATTGGTAATAGATTAGGGAGACAAGGTAGAAAGCAAAGTGGAGAAATCTCTGGGATTGGATAAAAAGGTAAAATGGAGAGATACATACTTCTTTTGCATTGGTGAATACAGGATAATTAACAATTAATATTTTCAGTACACAGAGATCGTGTGTGGGAAAACAAGACAACACTGAGGGGTTCTGTGGTCTCCTGTTCTGGTGGGAGGCTGTGCCCGGAGGAGTCAGGAAAAAAGAGATTACTCTGACCTTCCAAAGTTATGTTATCATAGTTGCAAAAAAGAAAATAGGTAGGCTCAGGTAAGGTAAAGATTGACCTTTGTCAAGGAAGATACTGGCCTAGGACATGACTACCCACCATGACTCACTTTTAGTTAAAAAGGTTTCATTTCAGTTCCTCTTATTTTAGGCTTCTTTTGACCAATCTCTTTTCTGTCCAATCTATTAGGCACTTCACCATCTATCTCAGAGCTAATTATAATATGGTTCTATTTTTCTCTAAGAACTCCCTGAGACGTTCATGAATCTTGGCTCTACACAAAATGACCACTTCCTCCACACACTGGGAGGGATTACTATTCATGTCCCATAAGGCCAGTTTTACAACTGTAAACCAAATAGTAAAGTACTATTGTAACCATTTCTCTGTTTAGGGGCCTTCACTTTGTTTCTGATTTTTTACTATATAAGTTAGAATTAATATAGCTGTGCATAAATTGTCATCACCATTCCTAATAATTTTTTTTCAAGATAGATTCTTGGAAGCATGATTCCCAAACCTGAAAATATGATCAATTTGAGTCTTTTATACTTATAAACATATCATAATTTTTAACCACAGATAAATATGTTTTTGTAATTTTGTCACTGAGGCTATTTTATCTTCCCATTAATAATTGATAATTTTAGATCAACTAAATAACAATAAAGTGAAAAAATTGCTTCTTATTAATTACTTGAAATTACTATAAAGCCAATGTTGATTTTCCTTCTGTTTAAAGTACAAGCAATGCTTTTTAAAAAAAAAAAAAGAAAGAAAGAAAAAGAAATTGCCAATAATAATCAAAGAATGGACTTCTGCTCTGGTCTATAAATTTCCACATTACAAAGACTAAGCAACTAGAAGAGATAAAGGAAAAAATACCCACAGACATCTTCACCAAAGCTAGTTGCAAAGGTACCTTACGGTGCAGAAATGGGGGTGAGGCCAATCACCAAAGGCCATATCTGGAGGTAGCAGTTCTTGTTTCATGCCTGGATGTAAACCTGGACCATTGTCGTGGATTACCTAGTTGGGACCTATTTCAAATGTGAAGGATATTACATATATTATCTAAGATAGTCCATATATTAGATATTATATAAATT
>NW_006300375.1:7193445-7193959 GCF_000327345.1 Myotis davidii | reverse complement strand
ATTAATTATAATGTTATATTGTAGTTATAGTACAAATTATATTATAATTAATATATGTTAAGGTATGTATATATTTTAAAATGTATATATGTGTATGTATTAGATATATGACTATATATTCTATCCTTCTATATTTTAAAAACTCTAGTGAGTTCATGAATATTGTAGTCTTGCTGTAACTTATTTTGGGTTGTTTTATGTCTTTCTCCTAAACTAGATGATAGAAAACTTAAGGGCAAAGAAGGGTTTGGTTTCTCCACTCCCCACTGCCAACACCATCTTTCACAGCTTCAGAATTAGCCTTCTGCACATATATTCCATACATGGTTCCCAGAAATATTCAAACTTAGCAAATCTGAGGATCACAGACCAGCAATGTGGTTTGCTTTACTCTGTCATTTAAGTAATAGGCAATAGGTATGTTCTGAAGTGAGGCTTAGTAGGGAAGTAGATAAAATATTAGTAAGGTAACAGGAATAGGTAATATGTGATAATGAAGAAATATAATATAAAA
>NW_006300375.1:7191100-7193266 GCF_000327345.1 Myotis davidii | reverse complement strand
AAAATTAATTTATCCATCTATCTGTCTGTCTATCTATCTATCTATCTATCTATCTATCTATCTATCTATCTATCTATATATCTATGTTAATCCTTACCGAAGGATATTTTTCCATTGATTTTTAGAGAGAATGGAGGGGGAGAGACACAGAGAGAAACATCAATGTGAGATTGGTTTCAGGTACATGCCCTTGACCGGAATTGAACCTGTGACCCTTCGGTAGGCAGGCTGGATGCTAGCCACTGAGCCAAACCAGATAGGGCTAACAGGAAGGATTTTAAAAGAAAAAGAAATAATCACTATTGAGTATTTATTTCTCATGTAAAGTTGGCCTCATCAGAGGTGAATAGTCACCCTCCTAGTATGCAGAGGATGTGGTCACTTTGCATTTCAGAGAGAGTCATCTTTCCCACTACACTGTTCCACTAGTCACAGCTATTACGGTTTGAGTGGTATTTGCTGATACCAAATAAATAAGAGACAGAATTAAATGAAATAGTGAAACATCCACCAGAAATTACCAGGCATTCAACAGGCAGAATAATGCCCTTTATACTTTGTAATCAAGTAGAAGGTTATACCCTTCAAACTATCATGCTGTTACAAATGGGATGAATGCAGAAAAGAAATGGCACTGAGGAAGATAACAAAAAGTTAAGGGTATGAACAACAATAGCAGGATAGAAATAGTCAGTGATGTGAATGGGCAGAGAAGGCACTGCAGCAAACCCTGGATAAGAACATTTGTGGTAAAATATTTAAAAATATACAAAGACCTTAGGACATCCCTTAAAGAAACTAAGATTTTATTGCACATTTGGTTTCTGACTCTTTCTTGCTAGTTATAATTTGGTGAGTTACTTACTCTTTCTTCTTCACACTTGTAAAATGGGGTTTATAATACCTACTTAGGAGAATTAAACAATTAACTGACCTAATTCTTGTAGAAGGTTTAGCACAGTGCCTGGCCTATAACTATGTTATCATAATCAAAATAGATGCCATTTATTCAAGTTGATGAAAAAACACATAGTTTGTATATAGTAAATGATGGCTATTATTAGTCTAAAACACTTATTTTATCATTAAAGTCCTAACTTTTAAAAAACTTTAAACTGCAGAAATACCAGAACCAGGTGTATTCTTTCTATCAGGAGATGTGGAGAGTAATATTAACTAATATTATTAAACTAGAGGCTCAGTGCACGAAAATTTGTGCACTCAATGAGAACCTCAGCCTGGCCTGTGCCCTCTCACAATCCAGGATCCATCAGAGGATGTCCACGTGCCAGCTTAGGCCCGTCATTCAGAAGGTCATTCCTCTGTCCAGTCTAATTAGCATATTAGTTCTTTATTATATAGGATATACAAAACTAAACAAGGATTATTACAAAACTGAAATTTTAAAAAGACCAACAGCATACATAATAAGTGTCACATACATGTATTAAGAGCTAATGTGTTTATAGAATTCAATACAGTTACCATAAATAAATTTGTATGAAAGCTGTGTCTCCCTCATATTTTCTTGTGCAACTATTTAAAAATCCCTTAGATTTAAAATCCTTAAATTTATTTCATTTACTTTTCATTCAGTTATAATTTTAATATAATACTTCAGGTTAATTTTGTAACATCTATCAAAGCTATCTTTACAACTTTTAAAGTAAACTTTTTAAAAGTTTATGACTAAGTTGTGCTATTTTTTTTTTTGCGAAAAAGGGAGAAATCTAATCTTAATAGGTTTGAATGAAATTGGAACTCTGAACATATAACATATGAAGAGCTTATGTATTTTGTGTTTTTCCTCCAAGACTGTGTAATAATTACATCATTCATCTAAGTACCTCACAACATGGGGTAACACACTGTGTTAAAAAATGTTACAGTTAGGAACAAGTTATATGAAGCATATGTTGCTTTCATTATAGTATGTATACAGGAGATCAGAAAAGGGGTTTCAAATCTTTTAACTTCTCATTACCTTCGTCTGTTATTTACTAATATACATATACTAGAGGCCCGGTGCACAAAAATTTGTGCACTCGGGAGGGTCCCTCAGCCCGGCCTATGCCCTCTTGCATTCTGGGACCCCTCGGAGGAAGTCCACCCTGGGGGATTGGGCCCAAGCTGGCAGTCAGACATCCCTCTGGCAGCCCGGCAGCC